>NC_054383.1:109867564-109972564 GCF_017654675.1 Xenopus laevis | reverse complement strand
TCTATTAGTTGGAAAATGAAAGCTTAAGTCTGACTGGTTGCTATGGGTAACTGCACTAGTGCTCATTTAGCACCTCTATTAATGAATAAACCCTGGAGTGTCTCACTGTGTCATGGTGCCAGACTTCTCACTTTTCACTTTAAGGAATTCAGCCATGCTAGAAAAGTACTTCTGGTTTGCTTCAGCCACTTTCTTTTCTGCCGCTTGTGGATTAACAATCTCCAACCCCTGCGAAGAAAGAAAAAAAATCCACTACATTACACAGTGTCATGAATATTTGGTTGTATCGTATATATTTTGGAAGTACAGAATAAGACCAGAGGCTGGTCATATAGAACCCTGCTGCCCTTCATTTAATATCCTGTGCTTTGAACAATGAGCATTCTACCTGCTAATTGCTACAGAAGAAAAGGGTCAACGATGAATATCTTTTCTCCTAAAATGTTGAAGGGACCATAAATATGCATGGTCTGTAGGGAAGGCTCATTTCTTAAAGGGGTTGTTCACCTTCCAAACACTTTTTTTCAGTTCAGTTGTTTTCAGAAAGACTTTATGCAATTATTTTTCATAATTAATTTTTTTACGGTTTTTCCAAAATCTTAGTTTAAAGTTTAATGTTCATGTCTCTAGTATTGATGCACAAAATCTTCGGGACGCGGGTGGGTCGAGCTCTTCTCCTGCTCTCCCCGCCCGCGACTTAGTACTGCCGGCTTCGGGCGCCGGAATTTAGACGTCCGCCTGCCCCGCCCCTTTTGTGACGTCACTGTGAGGAGGGCGCTGGTCTATAAAAAGAGGACAGGAGCGGGTGCGGTTTGGGAGGGGGTGGGTACGGGTCGAAAAATTCTCGACCCGCACATCACCAGTCTCTGGTGTTGAGTCTGGCAGCTCAGTAATTCAGGCGAAAACTCTAAACGGTTACAATTTTGCAACATTTAGTTGATACATTTCTCAGCAGAATCTCCGTATTAGGAACTATTGTATCAATTCGAACAGCTGCCTTTAATGAAACCCAGAGATTCTGCTCAGCAGGGACAAAGATAAGAAATGTATCTACTAAATGTATCCATTTAGAACAGTTTACAGCAGGAGTGCCCATACTTTACTAATACAGGGTCTACTTTTAGTGATGTTGTCCCATTATTATCTACAGCCATAAAAGCATTGTTAGCATTCTGTTCCATGGAAAATATTTCTGAAATATTGATTTCTGAGAAAATGCATACTGCTATATTTAAAAACAACTATTTCTAATGTAACCTCAACATAATAAATATCTGAATGAAAAGCATGAAATAGTAGGGTGATTTATATGAGCTTGAGATCTAATGATTACCAGCTAAAGGTCTACTGGTATATCCCGATCTACCTTTTGGGCACCCTTGGTTTACAGGGTCGGTGACCCCCCTCCCAGGGCTGCTTCAGAAGGTGAAAATTTACACTTCAATGTTACAAAAACTGTGACACATAGAAAATAGAAAGTCAATGGAAAAAGTTGTTATTTCTGGTGATCTATCTGAAAACAACTAGTTGTTTGAAGGTGAACCACACCCAATTAAAATATTCTAAACAAATTTGGGATCTTTACTGTCATTATAGTCCTGAATTTGGATGCATAAGTTAAATCATTTTTTATTTCACTGCTGGGTTGGACCTCTGTTGCCCTTTAATGCTACATATTACCACCATTTTGGTTTAAGCCAGGTTTTATATACCCCAACACAACAAAACAAACAAAAAAAACAAAAACATTATCAGTTTATTATGATTTGCCCACTGATTTACCTGAAGAGGAGTGAAGGCAACACTGGAAGCAGTACCCGAAGATCGATCCCTAACAGTGGATTTTCCTCCATAGACCACACTTTGCTTTTGCAGTGTACGCTGTAAGAACAAAGAGAAGGGTAACCTTATTGCACAGCTAATTAATATTTATTTATTTCCACTGTTGATGCAACTCTCTCTGACAAATGACCCTGAAATTATGGAAATTATGTGCGCTTTCCACACTAGACCTTTTACACGTTGTCTACCAGTTTTAGCCCAGAGCACTAAGGCAGTGTCTGGGTGTAGGGGGACTACTGAGAGTAAAACAGTACTTAGTGATTTGCTAAATTCTAGTAATAAACTTAGATTTTGCTTCTTTCACATCAGCGTGACATGCCTACAAGTCACCCTGCCAAAAGCATTCAAATCATATAATATATAAGTATGGGACCTGTTATCCAGAATCCTCTCTTTCGCTGGTACCGCTAATCATTTCAGCAAGCTCATGCAGCTCCCTTCCAGAAAACCCGCCCCGTGCCCATGCCTTGCAAAGTGAGCCGATCAAACTGATATGATGGCCAATACTAGTGTCACCGGCTATTTTTCTATATTTGCGAATGAGGATTTAATCAGCGCGTCATTACATTTTACTCAATATTTGCACACGAACAGTCAATAGTCGGACGCTCATTTCATTTTTTTAATTCGGTGATCGATGGGCGGGTTTGCTGGAAGAGAGCTGCACGAGCTTGCTGAAATGATTTGCGGTACCAGCGATAGAGAGGAATCGGGTGACTTCTCCGTGCACTTCTTAAATCCGGCTCTGTAGTTTCCGAGGACTGAGGGGCCGGCTGTTAGTGCGGCTGTAAGGGAAAGCAAAGAGGGTTTCGGATTCAGGATATCTTCTGCTCAGCAAGCTTTGTCTCCTGCACTCCGTGCCCAGATATAGAGTCCAGACAGCAGCAGCATGTCCAGCCCCCACAGTCTCCTTCACATGTGGTCAGTAGCCAGGGAGGAGAAATCAAACACCGCAAGATGGATGGTCGCCTTTTTTGAAGAGGACCAGAAGTTGAGTTTCGGTAAGTTATTTCTTAATAAAGGCTTTTATTTATATTTATTTACATGAAGCAGGGTTTTACATAATACTAGTTTATGCAATATATTTTTTAGAGACCTACATTGTTTGGGGGGGGGGGGTTAGTTTTCCTTTAATGACAGTACAACAAGCCTTTAGTTGGCCATGGAAGACAGCATTATTACCTGTAAAGTCTTGGAGATCCTAGCTTTAGTAGCTTCATTGACTTGAGCTTGACGTATTCTGCCACTTCCAGACTTCCCAAGATGACCCAAGCTAAAGCCTAGATCTTCCTGATATGCATCTTCTTCAATCTGAATTAGCCATAAAGGAAAGCATCCAAATGATTTCATTTTTAAAAACGTGTTAACAAGCAAACAATCTCTCCATATCTATTATAATGCCAAAAGTAGGTACTGGTGCCCTCAGTTATCTAGTTCTAGCCCTGGAACTGTCAGCAGTCCTACTGTCAGCACTTGAGCTGGTATAGCCCAGCTCTATAGGGTTTACATTTGGAAAACAACCGACCCCTACATGTCCAGAGTTCAGGAGATACTATTTATTGCACATGTACACACACAAGCAAATAAAGGAGCAGCACCTCTCCAAAGCTCATCCTGTTGGCCTGTTTACGGATTTCTGTTAATCCCAAGCGTTCCTTAATTTTTCGGTACCTTAAAGTAACCAGGAATGACGCAGTATTAGTAAACAAACTATAAATCCCTATTACAGAACAAAGCAGCATTACACAAGCAGCCCACACCTGCGGCCTCCGCGTTTCTTTCTTTGTCCATCCAGTGGAGCAGGAAGGGGCTTCACTTGTTTGACTGGTGGGGGTTCCTGCCATTTATCAAACTTTCTTTCAATCTCCTCTTTCAGGTCATATCCAATCTACAACAATAATCAATTAAAGACACAAACGTACCTAAGGATATATGCTACATAAGTACTAAACAACCAAATAACGTTACACTGACCTTTCCTTCTGGATTCTCATGAAAACTATCAACACGTGCTGCCAAGGTACATTTTGCAGATACCAGTCGTGCTGCTTTTCTGTGCAAGTCCTACAATGGGAAGCAATAGACATTACTATCCTGCAATGAAAATATTCTACAGGTAACAAGCAGGGCAATATCGATCTTACTGATGGCAGGGACTGGACGATCTCGCTGTGATAAATGTATCCTGTATGTGGCAACACTGATGTGCTGGAGAAACCAGATAATGTTTTTCTCTGAGCTCCCAGCAGCATGACATTACAAGCAGGCATCTTTGAGAGATTGGTAAGACCACCAGCAACACCTGCAATTAATAATTGTAAATTAATTAGAGAAATATATATATGTATTTAGATGACCGCGACATTTGAAATATGCACATTATACATCATAATAGGGATGGTACACTTGTAAGTTAACTTTTAGTATGTTATAGAACGGTTAATTCTAAGCAACTTTTTAATTGGTCTTCATTTTTTCTTTTTTTATAGTTTTTGAAATATATGTATTCTTCTTCAGCTTTCAAATGGGGGTCACTGACCTCATCTAAAAACAAATGCTCTGACTCGTCCCTTTAACTTGGCTCCTTCCACATATTTTGTGCTTTGAGGTATGCATATATCATGTTTATTACAAAAGTAACTAATCATACAGTGTTGTGAAAAACTATTTGCCCCCTTCCCGATTTCTTATTTTTTTGCATGTTTGTCACACAAAATGTTTCTGATCATCAAACACATTTAACTATTAGTCAAAGATAACACAAGTAAACACAAAATGCAGTTTTTAAATGAGGGTTTTTATTATTTAGGGAGAAAAGAAATCCAAACCTGTGTGAAAAAGTAATTGCCCCCTGAACCTAATAACTGGTTGGGCCACCCTTAGCAGCAATAACTGCAATCAAGCGTTTGCGATAACTTGCAACGAGTCTTTTACAGCGCTCTGGAGGAATTTTGGCCCACTCATCTTTGCAGAATTGTTGTAATTCAGCTTTATTTGAGGGTTTTCTAGCATGAACCGCCTTTTTAAGGTCATGCCACAACATCTCAATAGGATTCAGGTCAGGACTTTGACTAGGCCACTCCAAAGTCTTCATTTTGTTTTTCTTCAGCCATTCAGAGGTGGATTTGCTGGTGTGTTTTGGGTCATTGTCCTGCTGCAGCACCCAAGATCGCTTCAGCTTGAGTTGACGAACAGATGGCCGGACATTCTCCTTCAGGATTTTTTGGTAGACAGTAGAATTCATGGTTCCATCTATCACAGCAAGTCTTCCAGGTCCTGAAGCAGCAAAACAACCCCAGACCATCACACTACCACCACCATATTTTACTGTTGGTATGATGTTCTTTTTCTGAAATGCTGTGTTACTTTTACGCTAGATGTAACGGGACGCACACCTTCCAAAAAAGTTCAACTTTTGTCTCGTCAGTCCACAAGGTATTTTCCCAAAAGTCTTGGCAATCATTGAGATGTTTTTTAGCAAAATTGAGACGAGCCTTAATGTTCTTTTTGCTTAAAAGTGGTTTGCGCCTTGGAAATGTGCCATGCAGGCCGTTTTGCCCAGTCTCTTTCTTATGGTGGAGTCGTGAACACTGACCTTAATTGAGGCAAGTGAGGCCTGCAGTTCTTTAGATGTTGTCCTGGGGTCTTTTATGGCCTCTCGGATGAGTTGTCTCTGCGCTCTTGGGGTAATTTTGGTCGGCCGGCCACTCCTGGGAAGGTTCACCACTGTTCCATGTTTTTGCCATTTGTGGATAATGGCTCTCACTCAGGCCCGGACTGGCAATCTGTGGGTTCTGGCAAATGCCAGAGGGGCTGCTATAAGGTCCCATAGAAAGTCACTATTTAGTGGGCTGGTGGGAGTTGTTTGGGCCTCTCTGTGGACTGATTGGGCCTCTGTGTACCTAAAATGCCAGGGCCTATTTTAATTCTCAGTCCGGACCTGCTCTCACTGTGGTTCGCTGGAGTCCCAAAGCTTTAGAAATGGCTTTATAACCTTTGAAATTGAACTCAGGTGTGATAAACCACAGTTATGTTATTTTTTAACAAGGGAGGCAATCACTTTTTCACACAGGCCCATGTAGATTTGGAGTTTTTTTTCTTACTTAATAACGTAAACCTTCATTTAAAAACTGCATTTTGTGTTCAATTATGTTATCTTTGACTAATAGTTAGCGGTTTTTGATGAGCAGAAACATTTAAGTGTGACAAACATGCAAAAGAATAAGAAATCAGGAAGGGGGCAAATAGTTTTTCACACCACTGTAGATACCAGGCCTTATAAATCCTGTGGCTGCTAATGAACAACTAATATAAGCATTCCTTATAATCCATTATAATCAAAGGCAGGTTGGAGTTTTAGATCAATAATAGAATTGTTGATATAAACCAGTTTTGGCTAAAAGTAAAAAAAATCTTTACCCATGATCTTGGCAGCAGTGGAGGCCCCAACAATGATTGAGAGATTGGGTGCAATGAATGACATGCGTGATTCCACATATTCATAAATTCTGTGTTTGGATTGGTTAAGTTCTAGCGCCATATCACATGCTTCTTCAATTCGTTCCAATTCTTCATCTGTTAATTGCTGCCTGCGCAGATCAGAGGAACTTGTTATTTTCATCTCAAACACTGAGAGAGATGTAGTATAGCAACAAATACATGAACTTACCCCTGAGTTGTGGAGGCTGTCACACTCACAACCATAATAGTTGCATTGGTCAGAATTTGCTGAAGATTCTCATTATTTTTGCATTTATCCAGGTTGTTCCCTAGCTCCTACAACACCCAAATAAGACAGAGTTTTTACTATTTTTATTTATATAGCAGCACTTTAGAGATTACAAATCCTTCTCATCAGCCGTGGGAGTCAATTTTATCAGGAGCCAATTACTCTCCCTGTTTTTTGCAGAACTGAAGGAAACATAACACTGATGATTTAGTTAGACCCAACTTTACAGAGAAAAATATAATAAAAGAAAATTATAGTAAGTTAAGTGGTGCCGAAATAAGTGTACCAATGTCATCTAATGCTAGATATATTGTCATTTAACGTACCCATAGGTGTTTAATCTTCTTGTACAGGTATGGAACCTGTTATCCAGAATGCTCAGGACCTGGGGGTTTCCAGATAACAGATCTTTCTGTAATTTGGATCTTCATTCTTTAAGTGTACTAGAAAATCATGTAAACATTAAATAAACCCAATAGGCTGGTTTTGCTTCCAATAAAGATTAATTATATCTTAGTTTGGATCAATTACAAGCTACTTATTATTACGGAGAAAAAGAAAATTTTTTAATGTTTTGATTATTTTATTATTATTATTATTGGGAGACGGCCTTTCCGTAATTCGGAACTTTCTGGATAACGGGTTTCTGGATAACGGATCCCATGTCTATATTTGTTAATCTAATATTATGAAAGGTCTGTTTGCAACAGAATAATGGATCTTTTATAAAAAAAAAAAAAAAATCCCCATCCTCTTTGCAGTATACGCTCCTACATACTGTTATACTATACACAATGGGGCAGATTTACTAAAGGGCCGTCGCTAGAGAAAATTCATCAGAAATCCCATCCGCAGGAACATCGCCAACTTACTAACAGGCGTAGAGGACAATTTACGAGTGAAAGAGTTAGGGATGCACCGAATCCAGGATTCGATTCGGGCCTTTTCAGCAGGATGCGGATTTGGCTGAATCCTTCTGCCCGGCCAAACCGAATCCGAATTTGCATATGCAAATTAGGGGCGGGGAGGGAAAGTGCATGACTTTGTGTCACAAAACAAGGAAATAAAAATGTTTTCTCCTATCCACCCCTAATTTGCATATGCAAATTAGGGTTTGATTTGGTCCGAATCTTTGGTGAAGGATTCGGGGGTTAGGCCAAATCCAAAATGGTGGATTCGGTGCATCCCTAGAAAGAGTAGATCGCTAGCAAAGTTTCGCACCCTATCACCAGGTGAATTTTCGCTGAGGTGAACGATCGTTACTCTGCAAATTCACTTAAGTGCGAATTTTACAGAACATTACCTCTTTCGCCAGCGTTTCTTTCCCCAGCTTAGACCTGGCGAATTGATAAGATGAAGCTTCTCCTCTTCAATCTTATGTCAGTGACATAATTTCCTGTATGCCGAAAAGTCACAACATTTTTTTAAAAAAAAAAAACGCTGGCGATTGTCTTTAAAAGTTGTAACTATTAATATTTATTTTAAATTTTGTTTAACCATTTGAGGGGGCATGCCACATTTGTTTTAGGGTGGGCTCATGTCTAAAACATTAGAGGATCTCTTGTCTTTATTTTGCTTCCTTGAACATTCCTAATAATAATTTTATTATTAAGTGGCCACTTCAAGTATTTGCACCAACATCTCTAATAAAGACACACACACATACACACATACATATAACCTATATGAACCAGCCTCATTCAAATTGAACTAAAGTTTTGTTAGGCAGAAATGAACATTAGCGAAACTTCACCAGCGTTCGGCTGCAGAGACACAACTTTGCATTTTAGTGAATTAGGGGCAGATGTATCAAGGGTCGAATTTCGAGGGGTCAAATCCCTCAAAATTCGACTGGGGAATAGAATCGAATAGGGAATTCGGGCGAATTTACGCGCTGGCGAATAGTCGAATGGGCGAATATTCGCCCGATCGAATATTCGATCTAATGCCTTTTTATTTGATCAAAAACTTAGAAAACAAGCCTATGGGACTTTCCCATGACAAAGACTCGAAAGGCAGACGGCACTTCTGAAAATGGAGTTTATTGGACTTTCCCATAGGCTTTTAAAGCAACTCGGTAGGTTTAATCTGGCGAAGTAGGCAGTCGAAGTATTTTTAAAAGAGACAGTACTTAGACTATCGAATGGGCGAATAGCCGCAGCGTTTTTTCGCTTGATCTATTTGAATCATTCTACTCAGGCGAATTTACGCCAATTCGATAGTTGAGGAGCACAAAAAACTCCTTGAAATTCAAGTTTTTTTCCCTCTATTCATTCACCCGAGCTTAGTGAATGTGTCCCTTAGTGTAGTGGTAGTGAATTTGCGCCTGGAAAAGTGGAGCAAAGCCTTAACAGGCAAAAATTCACCCTTTAGTGAATTTTCCCCTATATATCCAAGCCATCACCTTTATAACATAACTGGATATAAAGATCCAGGAATATAAACAAATGCAGAATATACAATAGTGAACGACCCCTTTAACCATTTAGTATAATCGTGTTCACAAATCACCTACCTTAACTGTCCTTATATAATCCAAAGCATTTGGAACTAAGGACTCCAGCTCAGGAAACCTCTTGGAATATTTGTCCCGAATAAATTTGTGAATGATATCTAAGAAGATACAAATGTAGATTTTAAGAGAGCACATTCCAATATTTACTGCAACGCAAAAGCAATAGATGTTCTAACATAATAGCGGCAGTGTCCTATACATAAGGGATTTTACATTAATGGAACACGTTTCTTCCTGGATAATCGTCTCAGAATACTGAAATATTAGTTTCTAGTAACAAAGAATACAGACACATGCACTTACTTAGTTCATTTTCAATCTCCACAGTCAGATTGTTAGCATCAACTATAACTTTGTACTCTGGAGCAGCTTCAACGGGGCCCATTACTGAAAATGATTTGAAAGAAAATTTGAAAAATTAGATATTAGAGCAAGCCAAATTATTGCTTTAGAATATATATGGTATCTTGTTGTTTGGACTAGTTCACATCAATATATCATATGATATAACTGCACAGTTGCTGCTTAATGCACCGGGCAGAACGGAAGGTCAGTAAGCTCTAGTTCTTCCACATAAACGTCTCCTTGGGAAGCTCATCTGTAACTCATCATCATTATTTATATAGCTGTAAATGAACACTTAGGGGCATTTGTATAAATAGATTAATCTGAATGTATTTATATTTACCGATTCATATCTAGCATTCTGACTTGTGCCACTACAAGTATCTATTATCCAAAATGCTTGCGACCTGGGGCTTTCCGGATAAGGTATCTTTACGTAATTTGGATCTCTATACCTTAAGTCTACTAAATAATTATTTAAACATTAATAAAGCCCAATGGGATTGTTTTGCATCCTATATGGATTATGTCTTAGTTGGGATCAAGTACAAGGTACTGTTTCATTACAACAAGGAAAAAGGAAATCATTTTAAAAAATGTGAATTATTTCATTATAATGGAGTCTATGGGAGACCACCTTTCTGTTATCTGGAAACCCATTATCCAGAAAGATCCAAATAACAGATCCTATACCTGTATTATGAAACACAATGTTACGGCAAACCCATAAGTAAATAAGAAAGTGGTGAAATGCACCGATTTATACGTTTGCCCTATAGTCTGATGTGAGCACTGCCACTGTAAGATAATTAGCAGTCAGCCTTCATTAATCACTCTTTTTTAATTAATGGGTAATCGGCATTTTAGATTCAGATTTAAACATGAAAAAACAAAACTAGAAGAGACCCTGATTTTAAAAATGTAAAATACAAAATACCAATAAATATAATAGCCTCAGCATTATTCTGTTTTTGTAAGCCAGGTTCAAGGATTTTCTATGTCAAATTTCAGGCTTGAAAGAGGCAGGATGAGGCATACAAAAAACTATGTACATCACAAACATTTATATTTTAGCCAGTGCCCTTTCCTATTGGTATCCCTATTTGTCTCTTTTATTAACAGTCTGTATGCAAATTATTTGGACAAATTTTAAGAATTCTGGCCTGAAAGTTCAGATTTCCTGCCATGATTTTAGAATACCTTCAGAAGCCTTTGGTTGTTTTTTGATGTATCCATCAATCTTCAAAAGAATTTCTGAAAACTGAAAATATGCATAATTTAGTTCACAATATGGTTAAAACAGGCTACATGGAGTTTGTTCTGCCATTTTTTTTTTTTAAATTCTATTGTTTTAATTTATAACTATATCAGAAAAAAAAACCCCACTTTAATATTTGTTAGAACCACAGTTTGTACAGCAGGAATTCTTGTCCATTGTCCACACTGATTAGCTATAGGTTTTACACATTGGTTGGATCACATGTGGGCCATATTTGTGGGTTTACATACACCTACAATGTAGTTTGTTGGAAGTAGAGTCCCTCCGATTTTCATCAGAAGGAACTGGACATCTTAAAAGGATAGAGGAAGAATAAAATGTGGGGAGAGGGAAAAAAAACCCAGTCAAAACCCTGATCTTAATCCAGTGGAGAATCTATGGCACCTTTTGAAATTCCAGTATCTAAAGCTGGCACGCTTACCACATATATACTTCATCACAGGACAAAATACAAATCTGAAAAATCATTGTGTTTTGTGAGCTGTATCCTTATTCACTATTAAACCCATCACTCCGTTTGCTGGTTATCCAAGACCAGACTCACACTTAATAGAAACAGGTTGTGAATTTTTCTTCGTACTTTGTTTAATATTCATGCTGTTTTGACAAATAGTTTATATTTGCATATGGACCTAATATATAGACTTACAAGACTAGAAAAGATTGGTTTCTACTTTCTGTTTATTTCTCACTACTGTTTTTGCACCAATGCACCAGAGTATTTCAGAGAAGAGTCTGAAAAAGACACCTTATCAGAAAACCCCAGGTCCCGAGCATTCTGGATAACAGGTCCCACGTCTGTATTTAGATACCTCCCTTTCCAGATATTATACTGCACAGTTTAAGTTGTTTTCAAATAGAACACCAGAAATAAATACTTTTTTGATTTCTTTCCGTTATGTTTTTTAACACTTTTCTAAAATTTAAGTTTGTGAGTAGGGTATTTATTAAAACTTGAGTTTATTTTATTAAAACAAAGTCAGCATAACTCCCATCCACAAATTGAACCCATTCATCAATGATCATTGCGAAAATACATGACAAATTTGTGCATCAATTCGAATCATACAATTGACGCTCTAAAAATTTGACTTCATCTAATTGTCACTGCGAAACTTAACTTTTTCAAACGAAAAACTAGCACAGATCACGACGTCAAGAAACATCTTCAGGGACATCTGCCACTGACTCCTACATGACCTCGAATTTGAGATGGAGTATTTTCAGTTTTTTAGCAGCTTTTGGGTATAATAAATCTATAAAAAGTTTAGTTTTCCCCTTTAAAAACTGGACCATAAAAATTAAGAGTTTTAAAAAAAAAAATATGGGCCCCTAAATGTTAATGTTCACATCTCTGATGTTACAGTCGGACAGCTCAGTAATTCAGGTACAGACTCTAAACGGTTACAATTTTGCAAGATTTAGTTGATACGTTTCTCAGCAGCATCTCTAGAGTATTAGCAACTATTGTATCAATTCTGACAGCTGCCTGTTATGAAACTCAGGGATTCTGCTCTGCAGGGTCAAAGATATAAAATGTATCAACTTATGAATCATATGGAACAGTTTTCATACTTAGTGACCCCCTTAACAGAGCTGCATAAGACACTGTAGATATAAGAAGGTAAGACATTAAACTTTAAACGTCAATATTAGAAAAATGGTGAAATGGAAAAAGTCCTTATTCCCAGTTTAGTATCGGAAAACACTGAACAGATAAAAAAAAAAAAGGGTTTGGAAGATGAACAATCCTTTTAAATAAATATGGTGTACAGTGCAATATATTCCAATTTTTCATAAATATTAGCATGAAAGAAATAAATCATAGACTCACCAATTTACTATCCGATAGCTTGGCTATGCTTTTTACCGATTCCGCATTTAGGTCCACTTGCATCTCTTCCTCTACCTCTTCAATGGTCTCCAAATCATCTTCGTCGATTAAGTTCTCCTCCTCTTCTTCTGCTGCCTCCTCAAGGTCAGCCAACAATTCATCCGCCAGAGACATATTTTATAACTGAAAAAAAAAAGAATGAATACAGTATAATGGCCCAAGTAAAGCTAAATAATATGAGCATCTCCCTACTGATGTGTGTTCTGGGCATTCAACTATATATATTGGAGCTGCCAAGTTGCATTAAAAAAAAAAAATTCTAGTTGGGAAAAAAAGAATTCCTTGCCGATACCCTAATTTTAAAACTCCCAAGATGAACCTCTGCCGTTTAATAATCATAGGGTTTGTTATGCCTGTGTAAAAAGATGGAATTGTAAAAGGGGGTTTTACAGGACACAATGTGCCTTTAATATGTATGTAGTCATTTTATCAAGTGATGTGCAAAAGGGACACCAAGTAGCACTAATTCACTAACTTACTTCTTATAACCTAGAAATACCTAAAGCCAGGAAATCCAGATCACCGTGACCAAACCAGACCTTTCATTCTGAATACGAGTTTGCGGTGCTACCCTGCACAATGCATTTTCACAGTCCTGCAATATGAAAGCTGAAGTACGACCACCATAGCTCTGAAACTTTATATTTTTTTGCAGTAAAGTGTTGGGTGACCTTTCATTTTACTTTTAGTATGTTATAGAATGGCCAACTCTAAGCAATATTTCAATTGGTCTTCATTACTTTTTTTTTTGCCTTCCTCTCCTTCTGACTCGTTCCAGCTTTCAAATGGGGGTCACTGACCCCATCTAAAAACTAGGAAATCCAGGATTTGGTTTGAGATTTGGCCTTTTTCAGCAGGATTCGGCCAAATCTTTCTGCCCGGCCGATACGAATCCTATTTTGCATATGCAAATTAGGGGCGGGGAGGGAAATTGAGTGACTTTTTGTCACAAAACAAGGAAGTAAAACATGTTTCCCCTTCCCACCCCTTATTTGCATATGCAAATTAGTATTCAGGTTCGGTATTCGGCCGAATCTTTCACAAAGGATTCGGGGGTTCGACCGAATCCAACCGAATCCAAAATCACTGCCTGGTTACTAGGAGAATTTGGTCCCTAGCAACCAGACTGCAGAAATGACAAACCAGAGAGTTGCTGAATAAAAAGCTAAATAACTTAAAAACCACAAATAACAAAAAAATAAAACCAACTGCAAAATCGACAAAGACGAAAAACCCCTTTTATCCACTGGCTTACATTAATCGTGGCCCATTATCTCTACCAGAGTAGGTATTAGTCAGGGATATAGATATATCGGTGGTATAAACCACGTACTATTGTAAAGCTCTACGGAATATGTTTAGAAATACGTGCCAATAACAATACACAGAAAAGAACTGATAATAACTTACAAGTTTGCCTACACACTTTTGCCTTCCCTTACTGTGTCCCGCCGGAAGCTACGTCGCTCGCCGATGACAAAGTTTCCGTAGGCGTTGCCCTAAGAATGCTTTATCTGATAGGCCCGGATCTGTGTCAATTATTCCAAAAGCGCCTCTAGCACGCACTCGTTCGCTCATTGGTTCGTGGACAGGCGCGATTTTATTACGTCTTCTCTTCCTGTTGGCCCTTAGAATAGGTGTCCGGATATCGCGTGGATTGTGCTTCCCAAGGATATGATTAGGGAGATTATAACATATATCCTGGAGGCATGGCATAAAGGTAAATTGTAACATATTGGAGCTTATTATGCAGAAACTTAATTTCCTTATCCTTTCCGGAAACCGTAGTTTATTTTTTTAAATGAGTTGCCTTTTCAGCGTTGCTATGAGAGAACCATCATTATACACTGGCAATTAGGTGGAACAGAACAAAGAGTGATGGGATATTTACCCTGCTGCTGTGTTTAAAGGGGTGCTTCACCTTTAAAGTGATACTGACACATTTTCTTTTCAAAATATTAATCTACATTAAAAGTTGCCTATAGGTCATGTTGATCGTTTTTCACTGATAGTTCTGCTTTTGTAATTTGTCACTTGACGTTCCCAAACCTGACTATTTCTTCTCAACTTGTCAGTTAGAGTCAGGGTCGGACTGGGGGGTCCGGGGCCCACCGGGGATGCTGCCACAAGTCCCTCCTCCTGGCCCCCTCCTGACCTCCAGCCTGCTTGCACGAACGCGCCATGTGCGCTCAAAAGACACAACCCAGGGCCCCTAACTTCCAGTCCCCTGCCCACATCCATGAACACGCCGTGTGCACGCGCGCAGAAGACGTGCATGCGCAGAAGACGCGCCGCGGCAACAGCTTTATCTTTTCTGGGTGAGCGGGTCTGGGCCGGGGCCCATGAGGGCTGGGCCCACTGGGTTATTTCAGGTGTCCCACCGGCCCAGTTCGACACTGCTAACAGACTACTGCTGACATAAATATGGCTGCCACCTCATAGAGGAACAGGGTAGTAAAAAAGGGAACGTAAAAGCATTAGGCAAATATTCAAAGACAATGTTATGATCGATAATAAAAAAGGTTATTTTCTGATGTCAGTATCTCTTTAAGTTAACTTTTTGTGTATTATAGAATGGCCAATTTCTAAGCAACTTTTCAATTGGTCTTCCTTATTTATTTTTTATAGTTTTTTTTTTAATTATTTGCCCTTTTCTACTTTTCATTTCCAGCTTTGACCCCATCTAAAAAAACAAATGCTCTGTAAGGCTACACATGTATTGTTATTAGGGATGCACCAAATCCACTATTTTGGATTCTTCCGAACCCTTCTCGAAAGATTCGGCCGAATACCGATCTGAATCCTAATTTGCATATGTAAATTAGGGGTGGGAAGGGGAAAATATTTTTTGCTTCCTTGTTTTGTGACAAAAAGTCACGCTTTTCCCCTCCCGCCCCTAATTTGCAGATTCAAATTAGGATTCGGGTTCGGCCGGGCAGAATCATGCTGAAAAAGGCCGAATCCTGAACCGAATCCTGTATTGTATCTGTGCATCCCTAATTGTTATTCCTACTTTTAATCACCTCTTTCTAGTCAGGCCCTCTCCTTTTCATATTCCAGTCTCTTATTCAAGTCAGTGCATGGTTTCTAGGGTAATTTGAAGCCTAGCAAAATAATTGCTGAAATTGCAATCTTGCTGATTAAAAGCTAAATAATTCAAAAACTACAGATAATAAAAAATGAGATGCATTTGCAAATTTCTCTACAACATACAAAAAGTTAATTCAAAGGTGCGCAACCCCTTTAATCAAATGTAAGGTGTCGTGTTACATTCTGTAACTATACTAGTTCTGTTTCTGATAGTTTTCACTAAGAAAATCTGAAGGCTTTTCTCTTTCAATCTCATTAGATAAATGCCTCCCCAGGACCTAGTTTAGTAAACGTGAATGAGCTTTTCAGATAAACTTTAATTGATCCTTCTCATGAGTTTATATCTGAAGGACGTTTTTTTGCCCCATAAAGTATGTAGACACTCAAGCAATAGAAATTGTGGCACTATGCATCACCTCCTGACATGATCTTCAGACTTAATAATATACCAACATTCACCTTTTTCCTACCCCCCCTCCTTTTGATTTTCCTTTCCACTGTATGATTTCTGTTATTGTTAATGCAAAAATAAAAGCTTTAAAAAAAAAAAAATAATAATATACCAACATTAACAATAGAGGAGTGCAGACACAAACAAGGTGCTTTGATTTGATGTGACATGTTTCAGGCCCCTGTGTGTCCTTTATCAAGTGAAACATTTACAGACCAAATCAGTGTATAAAAAAACCTAAACCCACCCTCTGGAAGTGCCTCCTGATTGGACAAGCAGTCTATTCTTGTTTCACATCTTGCACTCATTTGTATAGCGCTCTTTGAGGGCAAAGCACTGAACAGCAAAACAATAAATTAATAGAAGAAACAGGGTTATTACAATAATAAGTATAAGTATTAAAATACAATACACAAATACAAAGCACACTTGTAATAAATATGTGCCAGTTCTCAGTTCAGGTGTTATACAAAGTGCTCCTAGAGGTAGTCTTTGAGTTTTGATCTGAAGACATTGGGGCAGGATTCTCTCTGGAAAAATTCAAGATTAGCATTCCAAATATAAGGAGCAGAAAGACAGAAGGGCTTGATGTGGGAAACAGCAGTAGTCGTGGGGGGTGCAACCAAGCGGTTGCTCTGAGAGGAGCAGAAGATTCGGCCAGGAGCGTATAGAGAGACAAGAGATGAGATGCAGTTAGGTGCAGAAGAGTCAAGGGCTTTGAAGGTTATGAAGAGTTTTTAAGTTATTATTTGTTTTATAGGATGCCATGATAAGGACTTCGATAAGGGAGGGTCTTGTACCCTTTTGGATGAGAGGAGGAGAATTCTGGCTGCAGTGTTTAATACAGAGGGAAGGAAATGAGGGGAGAGATGGGAGTTTTATGTAATTAAATTGTGATTAGATATTTTGTATTCTGATGACAGTATATTTTTAGCAACATCAATTGTAGGGTTATAAATCTATACAATCTAGATATGTATTTATTTTAATATATTTTTTGTGTGATCCAGTTCTATAACATGGCTGGAGTGGGCTTTGAGGAGTTTTCTGTACCTCCCGGGTCTGAACTTGCTTTGCCACCTCTCTTTGGGGGAAATATTCTGGAAAGTGAGTTAGAAACAGAGGTGGAATTTGTGGATGGAGGCCTTAGCGGAGATAACCTTCAAGATGAAGAGGAAGAAGAAGCCCAGCAGCGTCAGCGTGAGCTGCACAGAAGGAAGTTTATTGCTTTGAGTCGGCGCTGCAAAGAAATAGAACTGGTGAGTGCTGAGGGGCCACTCTCATATCTGTTTTTGGGGAGCTGACAAGAATTTAGACAACAATTGTGTTTGTATACGATACCAGTTTTCATCTTTTGTTGATTGCTATTTCAGTAAAGTCATGCAAGTGTATAGGACCATGTTGCTAGTGCTAAGAAGTCTTTGTATTGATCCAGATGGCACCCATTAACTGATTTATAATGTTCCTTGTGGCATTTCAGTTTCAACTGAAGAACCAGAAGTGAAGTTTTCTGTTGTCACAAGGGGTCCTGCTGCAACCAGTGTTATTAAATAAAATGTCAGATCTACTGCATGATTTGAAAGCTTTGTGAAGTTTCACATAACATTTAAACATGCAGTAATTGAGAATTGTATTGCAGGTAAATGAGAGAATTCTTAACAGGCTTCACCAGGTGGAAAAGATAACACGAAGGCTGAAGCAGGAAAGGAGGTAATGGTTTATTGCCCTCTGTTGATCGAGAGTCTACTGTACTATTTATTTATTATTATTAATTCCACTCTTTTGACCTTCGTAGCTTAGTGTCCTTCATTACAAGTTTTGGTTAACTATTTTTCATGTCCTTTTACATTACATTGTCTGTTTAGCCAGAAGTCTCCTTCAGTCTAGAGACTCTCTTAATGGCACCAACATATAAATAGCAGGAGAACCATTGATACGGCCCCCTCATAATTTCAAGGCAATTGGATCCTTCGCTTTGTTTTACTGTGTGCAACTAGCTACAGAGTTTGATCACAAAAAAACAGCACATTGGGGAAAGTATAGGGGCGACATTCAAGAACACAAAATTATGTTAAAGGGGAACTCCAGCTTCCAAGCCAAAATTTGATAAAGAGGCCCACATAACACAGAAACCCCTATTATACTCATCATCGTTACCTGTTTCTTCAAAAAGTATAAATAAATGCCATTTGCTGTGCTGAAATCCAGCTGTTTAACAGTTCTTCTCTTTCTGCATTTGAAATCCTGGCAGGGAAGGAGGGACTAAAACACTGATGTTACAAATTATAACAACTTCTCCACAGTTTACAGACAGCATGCAGGAACTACATAACCCACGATGCATTGCACTGGGATGTTCCATTCCTTATTGAAATCACGTGTGCAGGGAAGTGTGGGGTTTGGAGGATGCAGGCTGAGGACAGATCGCTGCTGATACAAAGTAACAGTAGTCAGCCAGCTCAGCAAAGTAGTCAGACAGATCAGCAGGAGAGCAGGGGGCTAAGCTTGGGGAACTGTTCCAACCCAATAAAAATCATGAAAAATCTGCAAATGTTTTAATTGATGCATAGTGAAAAGTTGCTTGAAATTATGTTTACTTTTCAAAAAGCTTAAGTTATGTTTGTGTGGAGTTCCCCTTTAAGGGACAAAAAGAGAAAATGATGATTTATTTTTTCATGGTAATTTTCATAGTAATTTAAAAATATGTATGCAGTGGAAAAAAATACCCCTACATATAATAGTACTCAAGTACCTTACGCTCAGCACTGCAGATTTAACATTTTGAGGTCCCATTCCATAGGGATCACACGTTGTATAGTTCTATAGGGTCAGTGAGTACTGACAGTGAGGTTCTAAACTAGACCGGCATCTACTGGCTCCCTACACCACCATATAATGTATATGACCGGCTGTGCAGTACAACTGGTGCTTGCTCCACTTGTAACACGCACAGCATTTATATGTAACATATCTTTTGTATGTAGGAAAACTATTTTCCTTCTCACAGAAACACCTTAACGCATTTATTCTCTCTTAGATGTTTGATGAAAGTCTTGGATGGCTACGGGGATGATTACAGAAAGAGCCATCTCACCTTTTTGTTAGAGGTAAAAAGTCTTGTTTATTGGTTCCTGCTAACAGGGTCGTTAAAGGGTTTGTTCACCTTGAACTTTATTATGACATAGAGAGTGATATTCTGAGGCTATTTGCAATTGGTTTTCATTTTTTATTATTTGCGGTTTTTGAGTTATTTAGAGTTTTATTCAGGAGCTCTTCACCTTGCAATTTCAGCAGTCTTGTTGCTAGGGTCAAAATTACCCTAGCAACCATGCATTGATTTGAATAAGAGACTGGAATATGAATAGGGGAGGCCTGATTAGAAAGATGAGTAATAAAAAGTAGCCATAACAATACATTTGTAGAAGGCAAGTAATTAAAAAACTATACAAAAAAAAAAAAAGAAAACATGAAGGCGTATCGAGAAGTTGCTTATAATTAGCAACTCTATAATTTGATAACATACTAAAAGTTAACTTAACGATGAACTACCCCTTTAACACCAAACTGCACAATTCACAATTGGAAGGTTTGGCTGCAACAAGTTCCATTTTAGACTCGACAATCAAGGTAGTAGATATCCTCTTAATGATTGCTGTTAAAGGGATCCTGTCATCCGAAAACATGTTTTTTTCAAAACGCATCAGTTAATAGTGCTGCTCCAGCAGAATTCTGCACTGAAATCCATTTCTCAAAAGATCAAACTGATTTTTTAATATTCAATTTTCAAATCTGACATGGGACTAGACATTTTGTCGATTTCCCAGCTGCCCCTGGTCATGTGACTTGTGCCTGCACTGTAGGAGAGAAATGTTTTCTGGCAGGCTGCTGTTTTTCCTTCTCAATGTAACTGAATGTGTCTCAGTGAGACAAGGGTTTTTACTATTGAGTGTTGTTCTTAGATCTACCAGGCAGCTGTTAGATTGTGTTAGGGAGCTGCTATCTGGTTACCTTCCCATTGTTCTTTTGTTTGGCTGCTGGGGGGGAAAAGGGACGGGGTGATATCACTCCAACTTGCAGTAAAAAGTGACTGAAGTTTATCAGAGCACAAGTCACATGACTTGGGGCAGCTGGGAAATTGACTATATGTCTAGCCCCATGTCAGATTTCAAAATTAAATATAAAAAAATCTGTTTGCTCTTTTGAGAAATTGGTTTCAGTGCATAATTCTGCTGGAGCAGCACTATTAACTGATTCATTTTGAAAAAAAAAAAAATAATTTCCCATGACAGTATCCTTTTAATGTTACGGTCTCTGTCTTTTGTAAACAACTCTCATTATTCTGATTAGAAAAAAGGCTGCCTGTTACCGTTAACTATGAAGGGCCACACGTCTCAGATTATCATGTTTGACTTTGCAAAGGGCAGTGTTCGTTATCTTTATTCTCAAATTGCATTCTCTTTTTGGGATTTAATAGGATGAAGGAACCCACCCACACAACTCCCCAGCCCATGGGAACTCTGAAAATGAACCTCCAGAGAATGAGGAACTGTCTGTTGCTCCCCTTGGTCTGGAAACTAATAGCCCTGAAAGTCCATCACAAACAGAGGGGCCACCAGCTAAAAAGAGGAAAAAGATCAAAGAAGAGAAAGACCACAATGGGAAAAGACTGACCCCATCTCTTCTTCCATCAGAACCTCTTCTGGCTCAGGTAATTCTGAAGGAGCCTTCTCTAGTACCCTCTGATATTCAGTTCAGTGATAAGCAGGAATGGTTGCTGTGGGATGTTTCTAGACTCACAAGCACAAATTCTGGGGTTTACATAAAAATGATCTATACAATACAGCTGCTGCGGGCTTCAGGCCCTAAAGTTATAGACTCGTGCCTGCCCCTTTTGTGACGTCACTGTTGGGCGGACGAGGGTCTAGAAATAGAGGGGAATAATGAGTGGGTTAGGGTCAAGGATTTCTTGACCCGCACACCACTACTAGGCATAGCAATGCCTTCAGTTATATGGGACAGGGGGAGATCATACAAACAAAATCTGAAGCAACAGGTACACAGCCAATGAAAAGGTTTCTTCTGCTAGCCAATAAGTGAATAGGAAGGGAATAGTCTTGCTGATGATGTCAGCACACTTCCATGTGACTCACATTGCAGAGAGGAGAAAACCTGAACCTCCCCCTGAAAACTTTCTCGAATGCCTCTGTGTGAACAGTAAATAAACATCTTATTCGCCATCATAGATACACAGTCTTTGCTTAACACATATCATACTCGGGGGAACATGATCTCCGTTTTTGGGTAGCAGTGAGAAAAGGTAGACACCCCCTTTACCTCCCTTTGTTGGAATAATGTTGTACACAAGTGCATGCTGTCACTTTAAACGGTCGGCAGATGCACGTTTATCATATTTTACTACTACTTTGTTCTTTTGTCAGGTGAAGATTGAAGAGGATTACTTGTGTGAAGGAGATGAGGAGCTTCCTCTGAGCTGGCGCCCTCTCAGCCCACGAGACAAGATCCTACAATAT
This sequence comes from Xenopus laevis, assembly GCF_017654675.1. NCBI lineage: Eukaryota > Metazoa > Chordata > Amphibia > Anura > Pipidae > Xenopus > Xenopus laevis. Next base: position 109,950,888 of record NC_054383.1, on the reverse strand, counting down.
CCAAAGTTTTCCAGCCCAGATTTTGATTAATGCTTTTCTAAGCTTCTTGGAAAAGCTGTGAAACTTTTAAAACGGGGATCTTCAAAAGAAATAGAAACCTAAAGATGGCAGTCCAGGGATATACAGTGATTAATTAACTTACAGCATCATCTTATACCAGGATCCATGGGAATGTCACCTTGTTTGTTTTTTTGTTTTTTAGCCATATAAATGGAATGAAAACACATGGATATTGTATCCTGCTAATTTTTCAATGTCTCTGAGCCCATATTTAAAGACTAAAATATGAATGTGTCATCTTGTATGTAAAAATGACTGCTCTCTAATTAATTATGCTGACCAGTTATTTAAAAATGTCCTGTTTGTAAATAGGCAATAAATTATGTGGATAAAGCTGTGTGCCTAGAGACCATTACTTCATATTTATACATATGACTTACTATATCAAGTGATTCTGTTTGTATCAATTAACATTAAAATAACGTCTTAGCTAAGAAAAGCATTATGGTTACACATTTTGTATACATATTTGTGCACTGATATGCCTGCGGAATGCATCAGAATATATATACTGTGTTTGTGTGTGAGTTTGTACATTTCTCAAACATGTAAAAATGAAATGAGCTGAAAGATGGCCAGATGTCTATCGAGTGGGTTTAAAAATCCCTTTGGGTCGAGGACCGCATTGGTTCGTAGATTTGGTCCTTGATCCGACCGCCAGTATTCTTTTCCTTATGAGCAGATTGTTGGGCCCTAGGGCCCGTGATTGGATCAGCCTGATATTGGCCATCTCTAGGTTGACATAGCAAGGAGACATCTGTTTGGTGACGTCACCAAACGAGTGGCTCTCCCTATGTATGGGCAGCTTGAAGGAGGAGTATTTGGTGTGCATAGTAGGCTATAAAGGGATGGTTCATCTTTAAGGTAACTTTTAGTATGTTATACAATGGCCAATTCTAAGCAACTTGTATATTGGGTTTAAGCATTTATTTTTTATAGTTATTTGCCTTTTTCTTCTGACTCTTTCCAGTTTTCAAATGGGCCGTTATTGACCCCATCTAAACAGCAAACACTCTTTAAGGCTACACATTTGTTGTTATTGCTAATTTTAATTACTCCTCTTTCTATTCAAGCCCTCTCCTATTCCAGTCTCTTATTCAAATCAATGCATGGTTGCTAGGGTAATTTGGACCCTAGCTACCAGATTGCTTAAAATGCAAATTGAAGAGCTGCTGGATAGAAAGCTAAATATCTCAAAAACCTTCAATAATAAAAAATGAAAACCAAATGCAAATTGTCTCAGAATATCACTCTCTACATAATACTAAGTTATCTCAAAGGTGAACAGCCCCTTAAGGAAAACTGAAAGATGAATCCTATATATATATATATATATATATATATATATATATATATATATATATATAGATATATTGATATATTGATTTGGGTTTTAGAGTTTGGAGGCACACCCTGCTAGTACATACTGTATAATGTAGAAGTGGCTTCACACACAAATACTGGGTACCTTCACTCCAGGAGTGAGATTGCATCCTTATGTTTATAAAAGCCTTTGTACCACATGCAAATAAGCCCCCTCACTTACTTGTTGCAGCACAGCCATGCACTGAACAACACACATTTAGACCTGTAGCACTTGCTCTATACAAAGCTCATGTTAATACACGAGATGTGTGCAATGGTACATGTTATAGTATCTATATTTACCTTTAATGTCTTTTAAAGAGGATTAAAACCCCCAAAAACGAATTAATGTAAACTTACATGGGCTGCTTTTCTGAGCATTTTTGAAATTTACATTCATTTTATATTATTGGTGATTTCTGAGACCCAGAAAGTGCATAGGCAGTTAGCTATGGGCCTTCAAAAAGAGCTTTTGAGCAAGCCTGTATCCATCTCCAATATGCTTTAATTAAAAAATATGTACCGTTTTTATAATAAACCTGACTGTATGCAGTGAAATTCTCCCTTCGTTTTACTTGCTCTGACTGCCGTGGAAAGGAAACTTTAGACTGTCCCTAACTGCTCTGCAGGAAAACGATCATAGTTTCCTTGACCATGAGCAGCTTTGTTTGTTTCCCTGTAAAGCAGCTGGCGACTGTGTATAGATCTGTATCGACAGACCCAGTGCAGTCTGTATATTCTGATTATTAATCTGTCTTGCTGTATCAGCTTTTATGGCAGAAATTATTTGACTTGTGCTGTTTTAATAATTTAGGACGTTCCCTAAGCTTAACCTCCCAACTGAAGCCCAGACCACACTGAGCATGTGCGTGGTCTTGCAAAGATGTTTAACAAAGTTACAAGATGACAGCCCCCTGCAACCAACTTTGGAAACATAAATCATTTGTTTAATTAGGCTTCTGGTGCAGTAAGTTCATTTATATCTAGTATACAAAATACAACATTTCTAACATTCTATTTTAGACTTAGTTCCCCTTTAAAGTCATTAAGCCTGCTAACATATAAGAACCACTAAAGATGGACAAATTGTAAAAATGCTCAGAGGGTCACTAAATTAATTTACACCAATTAGATTTTCAGGGGTTTACAATGCCCATTAATTGCCATTTGAAGGAGCCCAGATTAAGAGCAAAATACAAGAACGATCAAAATCACAGGAGGAGAAGATGTATAAATATAAGGTTTTATTGGCAAAATACAGCAGAGGATTAATTTAGCTGTAACCTTTCCATACAGGGTAATTTATTCATATTTATACAGGATACATAATGGTGTGAACACGACTATAAGTAGCCAGAAAGTTGAATGTTCATCAGCAGCTAAAGTTTTCCTTAAAATTACATGTTCTTAAACCAATCCAAGTTAGGCCCAAGTTTTTCAGTGGGATGACCGGGGACATCTGGCATGTTTCCATCATCTCGAACTGGAACTAAACAAGAACAGAATGAACAAAAATAACCTCCGGATATCTGAATGTGCCTTTCGAGACTTTGTTGCCTGGATGGATTATTTTTCCATATAGTACACATCAACTGCAGAGTATTTATTTTAGCATTAAAGGAATAGTTCAGTCTGAAAATAAAAATTGTGTAAATAGATAGGCTGTGCAAAATAAAAAATGTTTCTAATATAGTTAGTTAGCCAAAAATGTAATGAGTGAACAGAAGTCTAATAAAACAGCCAGAATCCAACTTTCTGCTTTACAGCTCTATAACTCTGAGTTAGTCAGCGACTTGAAGGGGGGGCCACATGGTACATTTCTGTTCAGTGAGTTTGCAATTGATCCTCAGCATTCAGCTCAGATTCAAAAGCAGCAGATATGACCCATGTGCCCCCCCCCCTCAAGTCTCTGATTGGTCACTGCCTGGTAACCAGGGCAACCAGTCAGTGTAAACCAAGAGAGCTGAAAAGTAGTGTTCTGACTGACTTGTACATCAAATCACTCCAGCCTTTATACATTAAATTTTTGGCTAACTAACTATATTAGAAACATTTTTTATTTTGCACAGCCTATATCTATTTACACAGTTTTTATTTTTACACTGAACAATTCCTTTAAAGGACAAAGAAATTGACACCAGGCAGGGTAGTGCTGAGAAGAACAAGTACCTCAGGCTGGTGACTTTTTGGAAAAAGAGGGGTGTTGGCCATATATCTGAAGTGAGTAATGATTGCACCTTTCCTTGTTCTTCAAAAAGACCAAGATATTTCTAAATATGGTTTAGATTGAGCATGTCATTAACCTAGGACTGGCCCAAGGTTTTTGCAGGATTTGATTTTGGCTGAATCCATAATCCAAAGATCAGAATCCGACTCTCCAAATCGTATGACTGAAATTGAGAATTTTTGTTTTGCAAATGACATTTTTTTTCAGTGGGCTTACAACTGAATTTGCAGATTAGGGATGTGGTTTGGTATTTGTCCAAAGACAAAAAAAAATAGCTTTATGCACACCATAAAATGGTCAAAATATCATGTTTTACTACCACTTGCTGTAAAACATCATCTGCCCCAGGCAGCATGGTATATACTGTATCCTAATTCAGTATTTTTAGCTCAGCCTGTAAAATTAAAAAAGTTCTGCAATGAGGAAGGTCCCTAGAGCAGAACTACAAGTCTACAAATATCTCAATGAAGGTAAACTTTCCCTCATGGTCTTATTTTAGTAGCCGTATGAGCAGGTGTCAGTTAAAACTACCTGGGGACCTTTGCAAGTGTTCCCATTCAAGGCTCACATGCGACTAGTTGAAGGCACAATCTCCGGTGGAGGCCCGAATATCACAGTAAAGCTTCGATTTCACACGCTGCGACTATATTGAGATTCAAAATCTATGATTATCATAGATGAACAAAATGGGCTTAACCTATATTCCAACGACGATCGGTTTTCACGGTTATAAAGAAATAAAAGAGAAATGTTGTTTTACCTGGGTAATTGTAAGGCGTGGATTGATTCAACAATGCAGTATACTTTGTGTAGGGACTTACAAGCGGAACGGCCACAGCTAGTGAATAAAAATGTAATTATTAGCACAGAAACAATAATGATTTTCATTGTGTAATATATCAGTGGTACTTTTGAATTCTGAATGTTACTGAATGAAAAAAATGCAAGATTATGGGGCCGATTCACTAACTTCGAGTGAAGGATTCGAAGTAAAAAAACTTTGGATTTTGGAGGGTTTTTGGGCTACTACGACCTTCAACTACGACTTCGAATCGAACTATTCGAACTAAAAATCGTTCGACTATTCGACCATTCGATAGTCGAAGAACTGTCTCTTTAAGAAAAAACTTCGATCCCCTAGTTCGCCATCTAAAAGCTACCGAACTCAATGTTAGCCTATGGGGAAGGTCCCCATAGGCTTTCCTAAGGATATTCCTTCGATCGTTGGTTTAAAATCCTTCGAATCGTTCGATTCGAAGGATTTTATCGTTCGATCGAAGCAATAATGCTTCGATCGTTCGCACTATTTGCGCTAAAATCCTTCGACTTCGATATTCGAAGTCGAAGGATTTTAATTCCCAGTCGAATATCGAGGGTTAATTAACCCTCGATATTCGACCCTTTGTGAATCGGCCCCTAAATATGGTGGTGCTCCTTTCAAAATTGCGAGCAAGGGGGTGGCATGAATGTATAATAAAAGTGACTTTATTGTCACTGTTTAAAGCAGGTTACACACATTTTCGCTTCCTGATTTACCAGTAGATGGTCTACTACAAAGCTATTCTCTGTTCTATCATGTTTTCACCATGGTTATAAAAGGTCATTTAAACCAGATAGAGACCAATGTTGATCTCTTGAATTTGCAGAACACTCCACCGTCTCAGGGAATGTTGTTGAATATGGCAAAGCCATTAAACTTTCTGCGTAACATCCAAATACAATAGACCATCTACTTTACATTTTTCAGGGGACCAGACAAAAAACAACGTAAAAGCCGGGAAAATTTAAAATAAGGAAAATGTATTATTTTTGTATGTATTATTATTCTTCAAGTAGTCAAAGGATAGAAGCACAGGAGTACGTTTGACTTTGAAATGGAATATTTACTTTGTTAAAGGGGTTGTTCACCTTTAAATTAACTTTTTTTTTAATTTTCTTTTTTTTTATTATTTATTTAATAATTTTTACAAAGTAGTATATTGATAGAAGAATTAAAAGGTAAAGAGTTAAAAAGTGGATTAAGAGTGTCACAAAAATAGATTAAGAATAGATTAAGAATATATAGGACAACACTTCTAATATACCATATTGATACGTGACAAAACTCTTTAACATACATAACTGCATAATACAACTACAATTATGTCATTCTAGCAATTTAGCTGGCCGTACAAACAGATAGTACATGATTATAGTCAGAAAGATCCTCCATTTGATCCCATTTCGGCCTATCCACCCGTTTAAATAATTTATTTAGAAACCTAACCCAAGGTTCCCATGTTTTCCAGTATTTTTTACTTTTATTTTAAATAATGTGTGTTATTTCTTCCATCTTCCTAGTATCTTCCACTACCTTAAATTAACTTTTAATATGATGTAGAGAGTGATATTCTGAGACAATTTGCAATTGGTTTTCATTTTTTTTGATTTGTGTTTTTTGATTTATTTAGCATTTTATTCATCAGCTTTTCAATTTGCATCTTAACCAATCTGGTAACTAGGGTTCAAATTACCCTAGCAACCATGCACTGATTTAAATAAGAGACTGGAATATAAATAGGAGAGAGCCTGAATAGAAGGATTAGCAATAAAAATTAACAATAAATTTGAAGGGAGTCAGTGATGCCCATTTGAAAGCTGCAAAGAGTCAAAAGAAAAAAGGCAAATAACTATAAAAAATAAATCAATTGAAAAGTTGCTTAGAACGGCCATTCTATAAAATAATAAAAGTTACCTTAAAGGTGAACCACTCCTTTAATGACCAGGGTTAATCAGTGCAACACTAATGTAACACTTGCGTTTGCAGGACCTCTCTGACAGTCACATACGCAACCTAAAACAATAAGTGATTTGTGCAGGACTGTACGGGGTGCGGATAAATTGGACTTGACTATTTACAGACAGAACCCTGCCAAAATACGCTTCTGGTTAGTTTTTTAAACTTCTTAATTTTACTAATAACATTTACAAAGGCCATTTTTAAGAGCATCAGGACAATATTTTGGTGTAAAACCCTGGAAAACATGTAAACTCAAGGGAAGCACCCACTGAAATGCAGTATAAATTGGTGTGACCCCAAAAACAAAAAGTTGAAAAATGCAGGAAAACTTAAAGGGTGTGTAAAATGGAGGTTTTGCTGTGTTCACAGAAATGAATGAAAGGATTACCCAAAATTCCAATGGCTGCCGAAACCGTTATAACTGGCTCTTTCGCCCAGGCGTTTTTAAGGAAAGTGCCTACTTCTGGAAAAAAGAAAAAAAAGTTTGGATGAACAATAAAATATATACTTTAAAATGACATGATTGCTCAATTGGCTATTGGTTGCTACCCTTTGTAAATAGTGCTGTGTCATAACGAGGGGGATGTCCAGGCTGTGGCCTCCAGGGAGAGGCTTTTTTTGAGCTATAATTCGTCAGAGCCACAGTTTGCATTTTGCTGATCCTGTCATCGGAAAACATTTTTTTTTTCAAAACGCATCAGTTAATAGTGCTACTCCAGCAGACTTCTGCACTGAAATCCATTTCTCAAAAGAGCAAACAGATTTTTTTATATTCAATTTTGAAATCTGACATGGGGCTAGACATATTGTCAATTTCCCAGCTGCCCCGTCACGTGACTTGTGCCTGCACTTTAGGAGAGAAATGCTTTCTGGCAGGCTGCTGTTTTTCCTTCTCAATGTAACTGAATGTGTCTCAGTGAGACATGGGTTTTTACTATTGAGTGTTGTTCTTAGATCTACCAGGCAGCTGTTATCTTGTGTTAGGGAGCTGCTATCTGGTTACCTTCCCATTGTTCTTTTGTTTGGCTGCTGGGGGGAAAAAGGGAGGGGGTGATATCACTCTAACTTGCAGTACAGCAGTAAAGAGTGATTGAAGTTTATCAGAGCACAAGTCACATGACTTAGAGCAGCTGGGAAACTGACAAGCGCAATTACCGAAGCGCTGGTCTCATTCCAAAGATGACTGAAGCGGATGAAAATGGCGACCGCGAACTCGGATGCCTGCGCCGAGGGGTAAGTAAAATATAAGGGGCATTTGCCAGAGGTGACACTTAGGTTGGGGGCAGGAGGATCTATGTAGGGTTAGGGTTTTTAACTTTAGGGTTTAGTTCTCCTTTGCGTCCAGTGCTTTAAGCAAAAGTACTCCCAACCCATCTAGCTGTTGCTGAACTACAACATTAATTCACTGGCTGTCGGACAACCACAACTTGCAGATCACAATTAGTAGCCGATGGAGATGTGGCACATTCCTGCTCATTTACTAACATTCAGGGTAAATATACACCAGAGCAGTAACCCACAGCAACCATTAACCTTGTTCCGCCAACTGCACGTAAAACAGCGAAAGCTAATATACGCCAGGTTGCTCGGGGTTACAAACTTGCCCAGCACTAGTCTCTCACAAGGTTACAGCTCTGCACTTCAGGACAGGATTCAGTATTTCCGGTCACCGACTTCCCTGTTTACCAACCCCCTTCTCTATGATACGCACACGGAGCCCGAACGTAGTTCTAAGGCTGCCATCGTGCTAATAATGATACAGTTCCCGTGTGTTAAAGCATAGAGAGTCTCCTTGACAGAACACTTACTACCGAAGGCTGCCATGTTGCCACAGAACGCCGCCCGGAAGCAGAATGAAATGCATGCCGGGATTTGTAGTTTTTAGGCGTTGGTCGGTTGCCTACATAAAGCAGCCAGGCAGCCACAATGTATATATAAATATACCTGTCTTTTGTGTAGTATAGATTTCCAAAGAGAAGGTGGCAGTGTATATTGCTGTGAGTCAGTACCTAGAGTGGAAATGGACTGTGTGTTACACAATATACAATATCATCGGCAAGGTGCCAACTTGCCACCTTTGGAAAAAACTACCGGCCTTCCTATATATTTATCTTTTTTCCTTATTAATAACATTGGGATCAGCCATCATTTTTACTGGCCAGTAAAATACCAGACAGATGACAACCCTAGTCATCACCCAGTGGTGAATTGACACGCAGTGTGGCACTTTGCACCTAGGGTTTCCACCTTTTCTGGAAAAAAATACGGACCTATATATTTTTATGGTTTTTCCCTATAAATAACATTGGCATCAAGCAACATATTTACCGGCCAGGCTGGTAAAATACCAGCCAGGTGGCAACCCTATTTGCACCCAGTGGCAACATGCAGTAAAGGAGGAGTGTATAAGGATTAGATAATACCAGTGACATAAAGTGAAATTAGCTGTGGTCGTGTTTTATGTTCGATACTAATACAGGACTGTATTTAAAGGAACAGTTCAGTGTGAAAATAAAAAAATAGATAAGCTGCGCAAAATAAAAAATGATTCTAATATAGTTAGTTAGCCAAAAATTTAATGTATAAAAGCTGGAGTGACTGGATGTGTAACATAATTGTCACGACAGGCACCCAATACCAGAAAAAGTGCCAAGCACCCTGGTCTCGGCTCGGCTTCACCAGTAGTGTGACCACCGTTGGACTTCAAGGAGAAGGAAACCTAGTCGGCGCAAAAACCCTCCCCCCCTCCCGTGTGTTGCCCACCCTCCCTCCTCCCCCCTGGCCTACCCGTCCCACTGGGAAAATGCCCCTAACTTGTTACTTACCCTTCTGCGCAGGTCCAGTCTACCGAGTTCACCGACGCCATCTTCTTCCAAGCAATCTTCTTCCTGCTTTGACCGGCGCATGCGCAGTAGGAGCATTTCGCCGGTACGATCTACTGCGCATGCGCCAAAATTCACAAAGTGAAATCGGAAAACTTCTTGACTTTTGGCGCATGCGCAGTAGATCCGTACCGGTGAAATGCTCCTACTGCGCATGCGCCCAAAACGCTGTTCAAAGCAGGAAGAAGATCGCATGGAAGAAGATGTCGTCTGTGAACTCCGTGGACTGGACCTGCGTAGAAGGTTAAGTAACAAGTTAGGGGCATTTGCCCAGTGGGACGAGTAGGCCAGGGGGGAGGAGGGAGGGTGGGCAACACACGGGAGGGGGGGAGGGTTTTTGCGCCGACTAGGTTTCCTTCTCCTTTTAGGAGGAGCCCTCAGCTTACTTGGGTGCCACCTGGACTTAACGAGGGGTGCAAGGCAAGATGTTCTGGCTGGCAAAGGGGCACGGCTGTTAGCAGAGTCTTTTTGGGCCGAAGGTCATGGTACAAATGGAGCAGGCAAGAGAATCGTCAGACAGGCTGGGTCGAGGCAGGCAGATATCAAGAATCGTCAGGCAGGCAAGGGTCAAAACCTGGTAATCAAACAGATGGGATCAGGCAGAAAGAGTAGTCGAGATGCAGGCAAAGGTCAGGGTTCAGATATCAGAATTGTCAGGAACAGGCAGGTATCAACACCGGAATAACAGATAAAAGCTTTCAGGAACAGACAGCACAAGGCTTCAGGAACCACTAGAATCAAGATTCTATCACGGGCACTGGCTGGGGATCAGAATGGGCCTTAAATACAGTCAAAGTTCGCACCAAAACGTGCGCCAATGCACGCTGGAGTGATTGCCTGTACCTTCGCTGCGCGAGCCCTAATGATCACAATGGCGCCTAGAAAACACACGGCGGGCAACCCCCCCCACGCAGGTAATTTTGTTACAATAATAGCCAGAACACAACTTCCTGCTTTTGAGCTCTATAACTGAGCTAGTCAGCGACTTGAAGGGGGGCCACATGGTACATTTCTGTTCAGTGAGTTTGCAATTGATCCTCAGCATTCAGCTCAGATTCAAAAGCAACAGATATGACCCATGTGCCCCCCCTCAAGTCTCTGATTGGTTACTGTCTGGTAACCAATCAGTGGAAACCAAGAGAGCTGCAAAGCAGGAAATAGTGTTCTGGCTATTATGTTACACATCCAGTCACTCCAGTCTTTATACATTACATTTTTGGCTAACTAACTATATAAGAAACATTTTTTATTTTGCACAGCCTATTTATTTACCGAGTTTTTATTTTTACACTGAACAATTCCTTTAAGGAATGAAGACAGGTCACAGGAATGACCCTTGGGTTACATAAGAAGTTTCCACTGGTCCTGACCAAGTTTCAAAATAGGCCCTGGCATTCTAAGTACCCAAAGGCCCAAACAGTCCTCACCAGCCCAATAAATAGTGACTGTCTGTGGCATATTACAGAATATGCCAACTTTACTCAGTATGGGGAGCAATAGACTTGTAGGCCTGTGTCTCTGACCTTATGGAAATCTAGTAACCTGGATCTTGTTCCAGTACCTTATTTTAATCCTGTTTATGTTGTATCTGAATATCTTATTCTAACACGACTAACATACCCTAATACACTCTAGTAAAACTCGGAATAGGGAGGCGCTGAATTCAGGATTCTGTAGAGGATTTGGTCAAATCCCTATTTGTAAGATTCAGATTAAATTACTTCCTTGGTTTCAATCAATCAATTATTAGTCTTTCTTGGCTAAGTTCAAGTGTCATTTTTGGGTTCTCCCGCCACCCCGAAAGCACTTGCTTAACCCTCTAGTCAAGGGGCTATGAAGCCCAAGTTTCTTTTTGCACCTCGTGATTTGCACCCCTGGTGTGCCTGAACTCACAGGATTGTACCTTTCACATGTTAACTACAGCACTTTACACACTTTATGCTTTGGCATTTTATACAACACTATGGTCCTATAAACCAGCCTGTTGGGCATTCAGTGTATGAGCCTTTTTTTAAATCCAGCAGATAGGCGGGGCTGCATACAGCTACTTTTATATGGATTTTATCCTTCTTAATTTTTTACTCCAGTATGTCACCCTGCACTTTATATTTTTGTCTTTTTGCACTTTGGATCTGGTGCAATAAACCTCTGGTTACACACTGATCTAAGGGGAGATGGGTGGCCATTATGTTTTCTCCCTCTGAAACCAGGCCCTACTGCAGGTTCAAATGATGTTGGGTCCTTTTTTGAGGTCATTTTGTGTTGCCGACCCCTTATATGCCTTTGGACTGAAGGAGGAAGCATAAAGGGGCCCATTAGCTGTGTGGCAAGAGGGTCTGAAGGCCCTTGCCTCCTGCGGGCATTTTGGCCAGGGAGGTCAGGGACAAAGGGGTCTGTTCTAGTCTCCGGACAAAGGCATGCCAGAATATTCCAGGACATTTTGTGTCTATTGACCGGATGACCTCACAGTTTTGGGACACAGGCACAACTTTTAAATCTAACCACCAACAGATAATATCTGAGTGCTCCAATTCCATTGGTCAATGTGAAAGGAGATCAAATAATGTGAACATCAATGGACCAGCGCTCAAAAAAACAAAACACAACAAAATGTGAAAGGAGAGTATAATATGAAGTGCGACTTCTTTGTCTATCGTGCAAATTTTTTGTCCACTGTATTTAATGTTAATGTTTCTTTTGACAGAGGACTCAGAACAGCATTACTTTGAGGGTTTACTGGTGTATTTATATAGATATGTCTGATAAAGCTTACTTAGGTTTAACCTTTCCTTCTCCTTTAAAGTTAATTTCAAAAACATTTCTCAATACATTCCTTTCTTTGAAGGGCTAAGAAAGGTTTAACGTAAACAGTAATCCTTAATGCAGGCTTCCACTAGGTGCTGCTCTTGCCACACTGCTATATGTCTACAATGTGAACTAATCTTTTACCCAACAGTTTTTACATTGCTTTGGCAGTGTCTCCCAAACCATGGGCTGGTCTCCCCTAGGGTAGCTTGGAGCATTAGCAGAGGGGCTTGAACTGAAGGCCAGTTAGGGAGGACTTCCAATAGGGCTTGGACTGAAAAAGGCTGACAACCACTTATTCTAAAGGATTGTGCACATCTCGATTTTAGTTAGTGCCGTCGGAAAAACTACTTGCATATAACATCTTCTGTAATGATTTGCAGGGGCTGTTAGTAATCACATGCTATGTCTTTTCAGTGCATTTACCACGGAAGGTTAAAAACCAGACTATCTGTTCTCTTTGTAAAAACAATGCAGAGTTACAGTTACACGATTCCCTGTAACTGTTTAAGTCAAACACATATCTAAAGAGCTTATGCTCCAGTCTGTGACTGGGGCCTTTATTATTACATATATGTAAAAGTGTCAACATATGCAGCTTTGTGCAAAAAATGGGTGCATAAAATAACCAATACTGAAGAGTCAACGAGGACCCTGTCCAAAAAGAGCGTACAATCTGGCAATTCTGCTATGTAGCTGTCTGCTTTGCCATATTCTATTTTAAGACACACTAGACATTTTCTGTATTTATTGAAAGGTTCTCACCCACCATGCCGTATTGCATAAGGTAAATTTAGCAGCTTTCTATTAATTTTTATTCGATTTTTTTATGGTTATATTCATCTATGCAGTGTCGGACTGGCTCACCTGGATACCAGGAAAACTCCAGGTGGGCCCAAGTGTCAGTAGGCCCTTTCACTTCTAACCATTTGGTGAGTTGGTCATTCAAGGTCGTTCCCTATTTCTTTATGGGATAAAAAGAGACAATATTGAAGAACAGAGTATAGTAAGTAAATATAAAAGACAAGGAGAATAAAGAGGTTGAGTAAGGAGAGGAGGAATAATAGTTTGGAAAGTGGGCCCACAGTCTACTCTAAACCAGTCAGGTTTCCCATTAGCTCTTCTGCTGGATTTTGCAGGAAGTATAAGGCAGTAGCTTGGGGCTAGAAACGAAAAAATAAGGATTAATTATATCTTAATTGGAATTAAGTACTAGGTACTGGTTTATTATTACAGAGAAAGGGGAAATCATTATTAAAAATTTGAATCATTTATTAAAATGGAGTCTTCCCGTAATTTGGATCTTTCTCCATAATGGGTTTCCAGATAACGGATCCCATACCTGTACTTTTTCTTATTTTAGTTCTAAGACTGATAAAGGGCAACCAAATTACCCAAAATGTGTCTGTTGGTTTCAGGCCCGGATTTGAGGCGGGGCCACAAATGCCCGGACCTAGGGCGGAAAATCCAGGCCTGGTTGGATTGTTTACATTTTCTGACATGGTTCTTTTGTGTCTTTACAATACAAAACCTTTTTGTCTCTCTCACTGTATAATTTGTAGTGTTGATTTTTAATTCCCTTGAGGCTAGTGACACACGCCAAGATTCGGGGGGATTTAGTCGCCCGGCGACAAATTGCCTCTTCTTTGGGCGACTAATCTCCCATGAAAAGCCATCCCGCCAGCGAATTAGATTCTACTCAGCGGAAAGGCTTTTCAGGGAGATTAGTCTCCCGAAGAAAAGGCGATTTGTCACCGGGCGACTAAACCCCCCCCCCCCGAATCTTAGCCTGTGTCACTAGCCTAACACAGGCAGTTATTTCTGTGAGTTGATCTTTAAAGATTATAAATCATTAGGCTTTTCCTTCCATTCTCTAACTATAAAAGATATGTCGATTCAGAGTTATCAGTCCAAAAGGGGTGTTTACTCTGCTCGTTGTACTACATGGGGTTCCTACAGGACACCTGCTGAGATCAAGTGCATCAAAGTCATTTCTTTGTACAGGAGGAAATCCCATTATAAATATGTTGGCCAAAATCAAAGAAAATTTGAAAATTCCTTTCTGTAGGATTTCCTTTTGTTTACGCTGTTTCTGTGCCCATGTGAAAAATAGAATTCAGTATTGAAGTGTTTTTTGCTTTCAACAATTGGTGGGGCAGACTGAAACACTGTTTTTAGTCAATAATAAAATTTCACGTACATTTTGGTTGTGAAACAAAGTGTGTGATGTTACTGAGCATCTTTGCATTGAGACTACTAACACTATGTGATGCTAAGACATGTGTATCTCATATGTTTGTTCCCAGGGCAATGATGAAAACAGACACTACTTTCCATGGATCACTTTCTATTGACATGAATGGGAGTCACTTTAAAGGACCAGTAACATAAAAATTTAAAGTTAAATGTGTCTTGGTGTTTTGTTTTTTTTCATTATGTACAAACAAAATTTTTTAAACATTTTTTTAATTTCACTGGTCCTTTAATTCACCCAGCCTGGGTATCTTGACAAACTAATGTATGGCAATGGTTTCCAGTTATGATGCTGCCCTTCTTGTGGTTGGAGATAAAATTCCAATTTGCTAATCTAGCTTCACCTGAAAGCCGAATCTAAAGATTTGAGGTGAGGACTTATTTGCTGTCCTAGATATCCCTGGAACTGTGGCTGATTGTCTGCTCCATTCATAGTTAAATCTATAGCCTTGTTGTGAGTTATGAATAGCCTCACCAGATTTCAAGGAGGGCTCCAAATGATAAACCACATCCCTTTAGCAGGGATCTGTGTCTCCAAAGATGCCCCAGTAGCTTCCCATCTTCTTTTCTGCTGATTCACTGCACATGCTCTGTGCTGCTCTCACTTACTGAGCTTAGGGACCCACTCACAATATACAGTACACATAGAATATAAATGTCACTATATAAGGCTGATTAGTAATTAATACAGATAATTACTACATGTCAGCACAGAAACCAGTGCAACTATCATCACAATTTAATAATCAGTTCTGTAGCATCAGCTTATATTACAGGCCAACTTAATTTTCTGCTACGGCATTTTTAGCCATATTAATTTTTAGGGTTTAGCTCTCCTTTAAGGGCTCAGCTCTTCAGCAATTCTTCTGAGTGGGCACACTGATGCTGACCACAAGTTGCTCGTAGAATGTATGGATAGCAAATGAAATTAGGAATAGTGTCAGTGGGTTTAGTTTATGCTTGCATGCTTGCAATTATAAATTTGTCTTCTAGTGTTTCATTGAAGAATCTAATTCCGAACCTTTAATGTCAACCAAAAATGAAATTATTTCATGTTGATGGGGAAACCGTATTAAAAAAAAATCTTAAAATGCAAATTAAGTTTTAGAGTTGGCTAGGTATTGAGATAGATCTATGTTGGAGGATTTGTTATTTGGTGGAATCCTAAAATTCAGTTTATTATTATAATGTTTATGGGGGGGCAATTAGTGGGTGGGCAGCATTTTGATCAGAGCTACAACAGAAGCAATCAGTGTATCCTTTTTGCTTTTGCTCTTCAATACAACATAGGCTTTGGACCTGGGCACCCAGTGTCAGACAAGACCCCTTGAGGTAAAAAAAAATACAGCAATAACATATAAAAATTGTTATATATTATATTTTCAGAATAACTTGTACTGATAAGTTTAGAGCAACCATGGGCAATCTGACAATCCCACTCCTGCTGCTTTTACTGTCCAACTTTAAACATTCAGTTGGCTGTCCTTTATCAAATCTAGAATGTAATATTACCGTATTATCTTTTGTTTATATACAGTATAGTGCTGGCACATTCTGCTTCTACATCACTTCCTGCCCCAGTAGATTTTAAGATGTAAGGTCTATCTCATATTGTTGAACAATGCACTGCTCCACATAAGTACCAATAATATCAGTTAATTTTAGGGATGCACCGAATCCAGGATTCGGTTCGGGATTCGGCCAGGATTCGGCCTTTTTCAGCAGGATTCAGATTCCTTCTGCCAGGACGAACCGAATCCGAACCCTAATTTGCATATGCAAATTAGGGACGGGGAGGGAAATCAGAAAAACAAGGAAGTCAGAAAACAAGGAAGTAAAATTTTTCCCACTTCCCATCCCTAATTTGCATATGCAAATTAGGGTTCAGATTCGGTTCGGTATTCGGCCGAATCTTTCACGAAGGATTTGGGGGTTCGTCCGAATCCAAAATAGTGTATTCGGTGCATCCCTAGTTAATTTATTTAATTACATTTATTAATTAAATTAGGATTCTTTTAAGAATGATAACACAAATGATAATGGTATCACAAACAGATTTTCAAGAAATATAATAAGGTAATGAGTAGAAGCCTAGGTAAGTGCTAATTCACTGTCACGCTTATGGAAATCTCAGCCAAACAGTTTTTTTTTAATAATTTCATCTGTAAAGATTCTTCTGAAGTCCATTTAAAAGGGGAGGTACAATAGAATAAAATTATTTCTCAAAATGTCTTTTCCTCAACAAGATGCAGTCAGGCAGTGCAATAGGTCACTGAAGTGTCTCTATCACATATCCAAGGAATTAATTAGTCATACTGCAGCTGTAATATATTTCCAAACTCAGCCACGTTGCAAGGCCTGTATCTCATTGCTTGTGTTTCAGCTCATGTGTATTAAGTCACATGCTTCTTATTTAGCTCACAAAGGGCTATATGAAAACACAAACTGGGGCCTAGTTCCAAATGAAATGCTCTAAACTGATGCAACATGGGCTGGCCTATCCCTGTACTTTCCAAATGTTCAGCTTGTAGAGGAAAAAGCAGGTAGGGCCATTTCCTGATAGAGACATCAGCCAACAGGCTGACAGCAATCCAACTGAATCTTCATGATCTGCTTCCACGGTGAAGTTCTGGTTGGCCAGTCTATAGTGAAATCTAAAACCTCTTAATTTCTTCGGTGGCCAAATTCACTGATGCAAGATCAGTACAGAGTTAAAGAGGATCACTGGTTAATGAGGCATTATAATGGTTAAATTATTTCTACTTTGCTAATAGCATTTTTTGGCCATAGGGACCCCACTCAGGTTGCGACCTGGGTTGCAAATGGAAAGTGATTAAAGTCTGATGTATAAAACAAATTAATGCTTCCCAGTTGTGCTCTGTAAGTAATGTGTAAAGGTGGCCATACATGGACCGACAAGTGGCGGTTTATTGGGTAGTGTATGGGGCCCTCCGATGGGCTTTCCCCAATCGATATCTGGCTGATGTTGAGTGGCCAGCTTTAAAAATCCCATTGAATTGAGGATCACATCGGTTTGTTGATGGGTTCCTCGGTCCGACACCTGTATTCTGGTAGTAGTGATCTGATCGTTGGGCCCTAGGGCTCCTAATCGGATCAGCACAATATCACGATATCAAGGAGGGCATATTGGTGAGAGATCCACTCGTTTGTTGGCCTTGCCAAATAAACGGATCTCTGCATGTATGGTCAGTTTACGCAATAAGAAAACAACAAAAGCCAGTGTAGCGGGGAGAACCCCTGCACGTTTATTCGGTCACTGAGATGTAACGTTTCGGGGGCGTGCCCCTTCGTCACCCCTCCAACCAAACACAGGCCATTCCTACATGGGGAAAGAGGATAAATTGTACTTTACAGCTTACACAATAAACTATATGGGGTAGCCTCATTATAAATGATAAGATATAAAGACTATGAATTTTATATGCATATTGCTTGCTAGAATGGTAATGAGCCATTCATAAACAATGCCCAAGAATATCTATGGAGTTTGGAATATACACAGTGCCAATGATAGTGACCAATATGGTAGTGATCCAGTACAAATGGGAAGATCCATCATAAAATCCATCATCAAATTCTTTTGTGGATGAGCAGGAATGGGCAATGGATGCAGAATGCCAAGAGAGAAGCACCTCTGAATGAGAACAAATGGAACATTGACATGAAGTCCCACCATCTTGCTTACTTGAAGAAATAAAAGATATCAAGGATTGTTATGGTGCCTTTTTGTTTTTATGAAGGTTTTACAAAACCTCAGTGTAGTTCAACTGGTGGACAAAACTGAACTGATTTTTGGGGAGCTGCCTATTGCCTTCACAGGAACCACCGGAAGCTCAGCTGTCCTATATGTTTCTGGACCGCAAACGGGGCCTAAACTAAATAAATCTAATTACTGAGGTCATAGCTACAGATAAACACTATCTGATAATCCAGTAAAACCTAACTGAGATGAAGCAATTATCAGGAACAGGAAATCAGATGAAAACATCAAGATAAGCAGAAAGCGCTTTAGCAAAAAAAAAAAAAAACCTAAAAGCTGCAGAGCAAATATGCTGGTCATGTTCTTTTAAAACCTCATTTTGGCATTGTGATGCACTCCAACAGTTGTACATCTATGCCAGTACGTCGTGTAGCGTCGAGTCCACAAGTATTCGACATGGTCTGGATAAATGGGCACTTGATGGTCTGGATACATGGGCACTAACATGTAATAGCTTGCTAAACTATTGGACTGGAGCCTGAAGGGGAAACATAGTAAAAGAACAAATATTGACATGCAAGGCAATGCAAACAGGGGAGAAGTCCCTTGTGTTTATTAGGTCACTTGCTATTAGGGTTGCCACCTGGCCTGTATTTTACTGGCCTGGCCGGTAAAAATGATGTATGATCCCAATGTTATTAATAGGGAATAAAGTTAAATATATAAGAAGGCCGGTATATTTTTCCAGAAAAGGTGGCAACCCTACTTGCTATGTTGGAGGGGAAACACAACAATGAATGTTATTCCCAGTTTAAAGCTTTAGAAATGTGCGATTGGTATGAGGGCTGCTTTTTTGCTACCCTGTGTGATGGACCACAAGCCCCAGTTACAGAGGGCGAGGCATAATTGCTAGAATGTTAAAGGCAACGACACAAAGGCGATATGAGGGACTGGCGTTTTCTTATGGGTGACACATTGTCTTTGTGTACTGTTGCCCTTAACACTTTAGCACTAGTGCCTAGCCCTCTGTAATTGTGGAATGATAAATCTTCTGATGATCCATTTTTTACATGCCATGATACTAGATAATCACAAGACAATGCCTTAATATTCATTTTCTTCATGTAAAGTGTTTTACATGGTGCCGTTCTAATGGATTCGGTTGGGAAGTTATTTTTTGGCGATTTGTCTCCTACAGAACTGGCAATTGTACACAGGTGACAAATCTCTATGTGTGCCATTGCCCTAAGGGTAGTGGCACATGGTGCTAGTGCCATAGTTTTATCTTGCCTAAAAAAATGTGGCATTTAACAGTATGGGTGTCTTTCAAACAATTCCAACATTAGTTTGTGGGAGGCAACAAGAATGCTACCCTTACATTGTTGTATACTAAGAAACAGAAAATTAAATTTGAATTCTGTGTTGAGAGAGCCGATGACCATTAGACTGTGATTTTTTTTTTTTTTTAGTCTTACAATGAGTCTGTTATATAATTCACCAATTTTTTAAAATAAAATGTAGTAGGACTGGCCAGTACTAAATGATAAATGTATAACAAACAAGGGAAAGTTGTGCTCACCACTCATTTTTAAAACCATTAGGCGGGGGTGCAATGAGCCTGTGACCACAAAATAAATATAGACAAATACAAGAGTCCTCTGCACTCAACCCATTATCAATATATTTAAGACAGTAGCAGTATGCACAAAATGTCTCTGTCTTAAATATATTGAGCACAACTTTCCGTTGTTTGTTATAGTTATACAGGAGCAGTGACCAGCTCCATGTTGTAGCTCCCACCCTTCCCAACTATAGTCAGGTGATCCCACTGGTGTCTAATAAAAGGGCAGCCAAGTTTGGGAGTTTTACTTTGAAAGCAGCTAGTAAGTTGCAGGTAAAACCTAGTCCCTTTGTAAAATGTGTAATGAAGCAATAGAATTCTTAATGAATCTGATGAAAATTAAGCGTAGGACCGGCCCGATATGAGATGACTTTGACCTAGTTGGCCAGCTTAAATATATTGCAATATATGGACAAACAATCGCTGTTTTGTTTATAAAGGGTAAGGCATTTTTCAGAAGCTGTATGCACAAAATGTCGCTGTCTTAAATATATTGATAATGGGTTGAGTGCAGAGGACTCTTGTATTTGTCTAAATGATATATGTGCCCACAAAACATTTTGTACAATCCCCAAATAAGAGTAAGAGCAGACGTGAAGATTCAGGGAGATGTAGTCGCCCGGCGATAAATCGCCTCTTATTCAGGACAACTGATTTCCCCGAACTGCCTCCCGCCGGCTGCAATGTAAATCATCGGCGGGGTGGCACTCAGAGCAGTTTCCTCGTGAGGCGACTTTGGAAAACGATCGCACCGATTGCCATCCCGCCGGCATTCTAGCCGGCTGGAGGCAGTTCAGGGATATTAGTCGCCCCGAAGAAGAGATGGTTTGTTGCTAGGCGACTAATCTCCCCGAATCTGAGCGTGTGTCTCTGCCCTAATATCACACATAGTTTAGAGGGAAATTTAATCAGCACATGAGAATTCACAGAAGACGGAAACAATATGAGACTAGGCAACACATTTGCATTGGGTTAAACTCGGTATTTATCAGCCGCAGCAAGTCCTTCACTCATTAAACTTTCAATAACATTGTAGAGTCTGGAGCACTGGGACAAAGATAAGGGGAAGGGCTATCCATTCCAGCAAAGTCTTCAGTACCAGCACAGCAGTTTTTCTAATGTGGTTTAGCATGTACTTGCTAGTTTATGAAACATCCCTCTGGTGTGCTGGCTAATTTCTGCTAATTAGTATCAGCACAACATAAAAGCTCATCTAATGGCTTAACTTAAATGCTTCTCACGGATGTCAATATCCTCAAACTGTTGAACTGAAGCTAAATACACAGACCTGCTCGTTAAGCATAGCATTCTCTGTAAAATATTCCAAACTCCATATCACTTGTGTGTATAAATCTATAAATATAAATATATATATCCTGGAAAAAGGTGAGCACTCACAGGTCTTAAAGGAACAGTAACGTCAAAAAATAAAAGTGTTTTAAAGTAATGAAAATATAATGCAGCGTTGCCCTGCACTGGTAAAACTGGTGTGTTTGCTTAAGAAACACTACTATTGTTTATCTAGTATAGGTAAATCTAAAAACAACTAGACTTGCTGAGTAATCAATGAAGACGTTTCACTACTCATCCGAGCAGCTTCTTCAGTTCAACTGACTGGTGTGGGAAGTTCTCGGCATATAAACTCTTCCACTAATCCATTTACAATGGCACATTGTAACTCTTCAAAGAGGTGATTCTGTGTAGTTACTGTGATAGGATTATCCAATGTGTCATGCAACTCCTAGATACAGGTGTTACTTGTGAGAGTTGCATGAATGGATGTGTGAAGTGTTCTGAATCCGCCGGGGTACAGATGTTAGAACAGCATTGTATGTAGCAGACAGGTGGTGTCGAAGCCCCCCGCCTCTGTTTAGGGATGGTTTCTCCACCTTGACATGAATGGCCTCTTTCACGCCTCGTTCAAACCAGCGGTCTTCTTTATCCAATATTTGGACCTTGCTATCTTCAAAGGAGTGTCCCTTGTCTTTTAGGTGTAGAAAGACACCCGAATCTTGCCCTGTAGAGTTCGCCCTCCTATGCTGAGCCATTCGCTTGGTGAGCAGTTGTTTTGTCTCCCCAATGTATAGATCTGCGCACTCCTCGCTACACTGGACTCCAGATACCACATTGCTTCGTTTTTTTAGGGATGCACCGAATCCAGGATTCGGTTCGGGATTCGGCCAGGATTCGGCCTTTTTCAACAGGATTCGGCCGAATCCTTGTGCCTGGCCAAACCAAATCCGAATTTGCATATGTAAAATAGGGGAGGGTAGGAAAATCACATGACTTTTCATCACAAAAGAAGGATTTTTTCCACTTTTCCTTTCCTACCCCTTATTTACATATGCAAATTAGGGTTCAGATCCGGTTGGGTATTCGGCGGAATCTTTCAGCATAGCACAGGACTTGCAAAAAAGGCTTAAAGTTTATTAATGATTAGTGCATAAGAAACAATGTTTCATCCCCATTAGTAGGGCCTTTGTCAAGGTTACAGTGTTACAGACCCCACAGCCATTGAAACCATATGATCTAATCATTAATAAACTTTAAGCCTTTTTTTGCAAGTCCTGTGCTGTGCCAAACTTTTTTCTGTATGTTAGCTTTTTGTGAACCCAGACATTTGTTTTACATTACTGAGTGTACTCTACTTTATCTCTTCTCTTCTCTCTCTCTATATCAGTCAGTCAGCAGGTAGCATCTTATTGACTCCAATTGTTTACTTTACCTGTGTAAAAATTGTGCCTTTAATTATTTAGTTACATATGGGGGTGTCTGGGCACGTGGCTCTGTGTGCAGATTTTTTGTGAAGTCATTGGGAACAATATGTGCTGTATATATGGGCAGTAACATACCCAAGCCAAGCCTTAGAGTCAACAATCTGATCAACCTGATTCAGACCAGTATATGGGTGGCCAATTCCATCACAGATCTGCTTGTTTTAAGGGTGATCAAATAAGTGAATCTGTCTGTGTATGGCCAGTTTTATTCCTGATTGGCCCCTGTATGTGTACTGCACTTTGCTTAGAAACACTTAATGAGAACTCAAAAATGTGTATTAAAGGTAAGACAAAAACAAAAATAAGACTTTGCCGAATAAAGTGTCATTCTAAGCAACTTCCCAATATACATTGGTTGCACATTTTCAGTGGTTTTAAAGTTATTTGTAAATGAAACTGCTACTTAAAGCAGAATCTGTCCCTTTCTGCCCTGGTGGTTTTGACTTTTGAAATAATGTAGGAGAAGCCAACCGACCTCTAAAAAAGCTTGCAAGGCTGACTTCTGTTATATTGTTTCAAAAGACACTGCTTTCAATCGCAGTTACAAATAACTTTAAAACCATTGCACATTTTTACTCAATTCATGTTCAAAAGTTGTTTTGAGTCCATCTTCTTTCATTAAGCAAAATCTTTTTGTTGGGTAAATATGCCCTTTAAAGGAACAGTAACACCAAAAAATGAAAGTCTTTTAAAGTAATGAAAATATCATGTACCGTTGCCCTGCACTGGTAAAACTGGTGTGTTTGCTTCAGAAACTCTACTGTTTCTATAAACAAACTGCTGTGTAGCCATGGAGGCAGCCATTCAAGCACAGGATACACAGCAAATAACAGATAAATTCTGAAGAATCCCATTGTATACTACAGAGCTTATCTGTTATCTGCTGTGCCTTTTCCCCCTTTTCAGCGTTTTACTCCCATGGCTACACAGCAGCTTGTTTTTTTATAAAATACTGTTACGGAAGCAAACACACAGATTTTACCAATGCAGGGCAACACTTCTGTTTATTATCATTACTTTAGGACACCTTAATTTTTTGTGGTTACAAGTCCTTTAAAGGGGTTGTTCATCGTCCAAACACTTTTTTCAGTTCAGTTGTTTTCAGTGGGCGATATGGGGCTGATCTTATCGTGGGCCCTAGGGCCCAGCGATCGGATTAGAATGGAGGCCAAATGGGCGGTCGGAAAGAGGGACCACATCAACAAAAAGATATGGCCGCTATCCGATGGGATTTTTTAACCTGCCCGATCGGCATCTGGCTGACTCGGTCTGTCGGCAGCTTTTATCGGCCAGTGTATGGGGGCCTTACGATCAGGCCGGAACTGGCAATCTGTGAGTAATGGCAAATACAAGAAAGTCAGTATTTAGTGGGCTGGTGGAGGTTGATTGGGCCTCTATGTGGGTTCATTGGGCCTCTGTGTAACTGAAATGCCAGGGCCTATTTAAATTCTCAGTCCCGGACCTGCTTACGTAGTTACAATTTTGCAACATTTAGTTGATACATTTCTTAGCAGCATCTCTGGAGTATTCAACAACTGCCTGTAATGAAACCCAGAGATTCTGCTCAGCAGGGACAAAGATAAGAAATGTATCAATTTAGAACAGTTTACAGGGTCGGCGAACCCCCCCCCCACCAGAGCTGCTTTAGCAGGTGAAAAATGACAGTTTGCACTTCACAATATTAGAAAAACTGTGACATATAGAAAATAGAAATTAACTGGAAAAAGTTGTTATTTCTGGTGATTTATCTGAAAACATCTAGTTGTTCGAACCTCTTTAAGCCTGATAGTTTGGGAAATAATACAGCCCATATTTTTGTGCTGCAGTCTTGTGCCAGGATGATAGAAATGTTCATAATTAATGAGACAATGTTAGTCACTACAGCCGGCTTTGCAGAAGACTCAATTGCCCAATCCAACCAATCAGTGGAGTAAAACCTAGAGCTGAATTTGCATGCTCCTCCTGCACAGCCTAGCTCTGGGGCAGCAGCAGCCAGTGAGAGGAAGAAGAGGGAGCTCTGCCTTGTGAGTGAGTCACAAAGGGTGAAGTTTCAAAGTTTCCTCTCATACTGTAACCGAGTCGGATCCAACAGGCAGCTGGTTCCCTACCTGCCCACATACCCTCTGTTACCCAGGAGATCACTTGCCCAGGTGAGTACCTATCTTACCCACCTTATGCCTTCATGGAAAGATACAGTGTGTGCTTGGTGGTTCTCTTGTGTGCTGTTAAACATTATTTATTTATCAGCTATTCTTCTTTCAAGAAACAACAGAGCTGCCCTTCTGCAAATCCAATGAATTAGCTGAGGGCTGCATTCTGCTGCAGCAAACATTGCTTTGGTTCTGCTGCACCGATTCAATTCAATTGCATAACCCAGGCTCTGTGTCTATCGGTATCTCATGGCATTTTGCAATTCATTCATCTTGTCATTTTCTTGGCTTTGGAATATACAGTATAACGTTTCTCACAGGTCACAAACCGACTAAAGGAAACATTTAACCCTGTTGCTTCCATTTGTTGTGATCTGCAATTCCTCAGTGGGAGGTTGCTAGAGGGTTCTGGGAGTTGTAAGAGGGCACCCCTGAACCATATGCTGTGCCATTAGGGTTGCCACCTGGCCGGTATTTTACAGGGCTGGCCGGTAAAAATGATTATTAAATGATTGGTATTAATAGGGAAAAAAGATAAATATATAGCAAGGCCAGTATTATTTTCCAGAAAAGGTGGCAACCCTATGTGCTATGTGTGAGAAGGAAAAGAGCTTTATTCTACACACCCATTAGCCAACCCACAGTAACCAGGCTTGTACTCGGAATTGTTATAATAGCAGTGCTGAAAGCATATGGAAGCTGAGGAATAATATAATACATGGGTATTATGGCAGAGACCTTATGCCCACTTATAATCAGATTCAGCCCTAGTCTGATGAAGTGGATTAAAGTTCACTGAGGCAGTACTGAGCATAGCATCATAATGCATTGAATGCAGAATAGTTTAACTACATCTGGACTTGCAAAATATGTTTTAGCTCAGTTCCCACCTCTGTCTTAAATTAAAAATATACCCAATTCTGCCTCTGCTTAAACTTTCCATAGCTCAGATATGGTTGGGCAGTTTGGCTAATATCAACCCATAACATTAAAGTTGGCCGTTGTATGGCCAATTAAAGTGGTGGTTCACCTTAAAGTTAACTTCTAGTATGTTGTAGAATGGGCAATTCTTTTTCAATTGGTCTTCATTTATTTTTTTTATAGTTTTTGAATTATTTACCTTCTTATTCTTCGACTCTTTCCAGCTTTCAAATGGGGGTCACTGACTCCCTTCTAAAAAACAAATGCTCTGTAAGGTCTACAAATGTATTTTTATTGCTACTTTTTATTACTCCTGTATTTATTCAGGTCCTCTCCTATTCATATTCCAGTCTCTTATTCAAATCAGTGTATGGTTGCTGAATAAGAAGCTAAATAACTGAAAAACCACAAATAATAAAAATGAAAACCAACTGCAAATTGTCTCAGAATGTCACTCTGTACATCATACTAAACGTTAATTTAATGGTGAACTACCCATGCTTTTATAACAATAGTCCACCGTGTCTAAAGTCTGCTTCTGAATACTTTCCCTTTAAATCTACTGGTTACAACTAAAATGTGGACCTTGAGGCTAAACTTCACAAAACACATTTTGATTCAGTCTATTGAGACTTCCACGTAACTTTGCCTTTGGTTACAAAATCCATTGATGTGTTACTTAGGTTAGAGCAATGGAATGTTATTCACACGTGCAATTTATAGAGCGCTGAGTGTCTTTGTTTCATTTCATTGCACTCTTTGTTACAACAAAACTCTGCCAATTGCAGTTGTGCTGCCCTGTTAGCTCAGAAGGTTTTCACATTTGGTAGGAGCATCACTGGGGTAGAGGTAGATCTTTACACCAGACGAGTACTGGAAATAATCTGTTCAGATGTGTGCACTTGGGTGTGTATAAAAATGTTCCTTTCTGGCTCAGATGTTAATACCAGGGGCGTAACTACAGAGGAAGCAGACCCTGCGGCCGCAGGGGGGCCCAGGAGGTACAGGGGGCCCCATGAGGCTCTCATTGATGAGCAATTTAAACATATATTGGTAAAACAGGACAAACACTGGATATGTTGGGGGCCCTAAAATTAATTTGCTGTGGGGCCCAGCAACATCTAGTTACGCCACTGGTTAATACAATTACCCATATCACTGTAGGGAGGTAATCTTTACCTATGGGGCTAATTGTATATAATAATTGAGCTTTTTATATAAAGCCTCATTTTTTATATAAACTAGAACTGTCCAACCTCTGGCCCTACATGTGTAGTTGCAGAAGGGGCTGCAGGCTCATCAGCATTGATATCAAGGTGTGTGAAATTACAAAACAATTCTCATTTTATGTGTCTGTGTCAAAAATTTGGGCCTGTCTTACTCATCATTGTAGTATCACATGATGTATATGACCTTACTCACTGGTTTAATTGGTTCCATTCTTTGATTGTGTCATTTATGATACACGGTCATTCGCTTGTGGGGGCTGAACTGGAAACCGGATGACAATAATAGAGACACTCATACAGCTTGCTGTCCTGGCCGGTATATCTCACAGCAGTCAGTTGTGGTTAGGAAACAATAAATTGTCTTTTATATACATTATATTACAAAGTAAAACAAGAATAAACTTATGTTTATGTTTTTGGAGCAGTTATAGCGTTAGAAAACTATAAATTGGCTTTTATATACATTTTCTTACAAAGTAAAATAAGAATAGACAGACCTATGTTTTGTCGAAATGTTAGTGATCATCAATGCCAGCAAGGAGCCCTCATAGGGAACTGCTTCTTTGACACTTTGAGTAATTTATGTAATTGGGGCCCTATAGTTCCAAAGGACATTTTCTATTGCCGTGATTCAAAAAGTGGCATACAGAGAACAATCAGACATCACCTATTTGTTATTATGCCCAGTACACAATGCCATATAGGTGCAGCTGGAACAACTGGAAATGGAGTGCGTGCGTATGGGAAATCCCATTCCCCACCTGCCTGATGCTCATAAGAATGCCAGGCCCATTTTGAACCATTCAACCAGTTGTGGTTGGCGCACAATTTTAAAGTGGTGTGAGATGGGCACTCGCCCATGGGAATCCTGCGGTAAAGTTTCACATTGTTGAAAAAATCTTAATGTATTGCACCAATATTTACCAGTTTAGGGTAAAAGGGTATAATATTCATAATAATGTGCACATACAGTAATCAGCATTCTAACCAGGGGCTGCTGTTGCATTTGAAGAACGGCCGCAGGAGGGCCACAGATAGTGTACACTCTTATTGCTTCTTTCTCCAATTCTTCCTACCTATACCTGCTGCTCTGTGGAACCCTACTATGTATAGAGGGAAGCTTACAATTATTGCGACCCTGCATCTCCTTTGGAAAACTAAAGGTTGGGGCAATTTATTCCACACTCCTGACACCCAGACATGTACTTGACCCCTCACCCCAAACTCTGCTGATTTTCGAAAAATGCAAACCTTTTTGGTGTTAGTCTTGCCTAAATAGGTACTAATGGAGATATGCTCCCCTCCCAGTATTAAAGCATGTAAATGTCTGAATAAACAGCTTGACAGAAATGAGTTTGAGGCTGTAACCACTTCCCCATTTACTTTGAAGTGGTGTGACAGCAGCCATTTAAAGGAGAAGGAAAGCTACGGAGGCATTTTATTGCCAATAGAGTAGCTGCAATAGTGCAAGCTAGAATGCTATATTTATTCTGTAGAATGTTTTACCATACCTCAGTAAAAAGCTCTAGAAACTCTCTGTTTGTTTAGAATAGGAGCTGCATGTGTGTGTGTGACATCACTTCCTGCCTGAGTCTCTCCCTGCTCTGGGCTCAGATTACGGTAGAGAAGGGAGGGGTGGGGGGAGAGGAGCAAACTGAGCATGCTCTTGCCCAGGGCAATGAGGTTTAAGCTGAAGGCAGGAAGTCTGATACAGAAGCCTATGTGTACACAATAGAAGGAAAGAAATGCTGTGTTTCTTTTGACAGGGGACTCAGAGCAACATTACTTTGGGGGTTTACTGGTATATTTAGATGGACCTTTCTGATAAGGCTTACTTAGTTTTAACCTTTCCTTCTCCTTTAAGCACAGAGAGCTTCAAGTAGCACACTAACAATGAGGACTTAGTAATTGTGAAACTCTGCCTTAGTATTCTGAGGTCCGAGTTAAGAACTATAAGTAACAGTTTTAAGCAACAGAATGTGCATTTGCATTGCAGCAGCCAGTCACTAGGTCACCTCTTTGTCTCTTTTCTTCTAATATCCTCCATAGTCTAAAGGTGGCTACAGACGCACAGATAATATCATACAAAACTAATTTTCATACGATATTCAGTGCGTGTATGATGGAAAAAGAGCCGACCGATAGCAGAAGACTTGAATATCAGTCTGCTCTTCGATCGGGGCTGGACGGAAATTTTGATTGGTTGCCTTTAAAGGCACCAGAACATCGTCCCAAATATTACATATTCACCCCAAATGTCATCATAACTGACATTCAAGCTTGCCTATTGGCAGTATCTGGGAAAGTGTTACTCAGTCATCACTGAGGAAGGGCCATGCGGTCCCGAAACGTTTGATCAATGTAAAGTGTTAATAGCACCATGGAATAAATTTGGGATCACCCCGTTTGCTGCAAAAACAGGTATTGGCTGTCTTTTCATACATTACTATTAGTTTACCACCAGGAGCAACAATGAGGAAGGTATAAAATGTATCAATACATTTCCAGTAAATCTAGGTTATTGTGCATTATAATCTCTCTCTCTCTCTCTCTCTCTCTCTCTCTCTCTCTCTCTCTCTCTCTCTCTCTCTCTCTCTCTCTTAGTATTTATACATACAAGTATTTCTCAGCTATTAGAGTAACCTTGTTTTATTGAGTTTAAAAAATACGTGCAAAATATTTATTATTTTTGGACTCAAACATTGTCCCATTAAACAAGTTATCCTGGTACCAACCCAGTTGACAAGGGGAAGGCAAGTTTATTGGCTTCTAAGTACAAAGAGCAATCTGTTCCCCACACTTGTGAAAATCTGCACATTATATATATTAATGGTATATTTTCCACATGAAAAAGTAAAATATTGAGGCAGCAACCATTTTAATTGATTTAACACTCGGCATAAAACACCTGTTTCCACGAGCATATTCATTCCATGTTCTGAGCTTTTAAATACTGGAGTTATAAATTGGCTTGGTTCTGTTGAGTAGGAAAATGAATGTGGCCGGGCCGGGGAACGTTGGAAATGCTCATTGCCTGACACCGCACATTGTGTTGACTTCATCTGTTGTTGTGACATATCTCTGGGGTCAAGGTTGCTAGGAAAACTTATTCAAATCAGATGCAGAGGAAAAGTTGACTTTAAAAAGCAATAGTTAGTGATTCAGTGGTGGGTGCTCTTATATGAGGAGTGTGCATGTCATTGTTTATTAATTCATATACTTTGGATTTACTGCTTGCTCATAACATAACTGATTCATACTTGTGGCCGACAATCTCTGAAGGGATAATGCCCATCATTCTTGGTGTATGTTAGAAGGGCTCTAACCCAATGAATTTTGTTAATATAGTAACATAACATAGTAACATAGTACTGTAAGTGAGGTTGAAAAAACACACATGTCCATCAAGTTCAACCTTTTAGCTCTATTTTAACCTGGCCATCTGCTAGTTGATCCAGAGGAAGGGAAAAATCATTTGAAGCCTCTCCAATTTGCCTCAGAGGGGGAAAATTTCCTTCGGGACACCAAGATCACAATAGGACGAGTCCCAGGGTCAACTTGTACTATGAGCTATCTCCCATAACTCTGTATTCCCTCACTTGCTTAAAAGCTATCCAACTCCTTCTTAAAGCGTTCTAATGTATCAGCCTGTACAACTGAATCAGGGAGAGAAATCCACTTCTTCACAGCTCTCACTGAAAAAAACACTTTCTGAATATTTAGACGGAACCTCCTCCTCTAATCAGAATGGGTGACTTTCAGCTGGAAAGACCTACTGGTAAATAAAGAATTAAAGAGATTATTATATGATCCCCTGTGTTCTTATCATTCTGTCATTGATAGGTTAAACCCAGGGGTCTCCAACTTTTTTTTTCACATTTAATTCTAAAAAGAGTTGGTGAGCAACACAAGTATGAAAAAAGTTCCTGGGGTGCCAGGCCTGTGATTGGATATTTGGTAGCCCATATGTGCACTGGAAGTCTAAAGGAGGCTCTGGTTTGCAACACACCTGTTTTTTATGCAAACAAAACTTGCCTCCAAACCAGGAATTTAAAAATAACCACCTGCTGTGAGGCCACTGGGAGCAACTTCCAAGGAGTGGGTGAGCAACATGTTGCTTGCGAGCCACTGGTTGGGGATCACTAGGTTAAACCAATCAGGGTAATATGGGGGATCTGCTTGTGCATGTTACATGGCACAGTCAGTCCTTGATTTCATTAGTGACATCAATTGTGAGAGGGGTTTTGTCTCCATATGGTTGCATGTGAATCAAATACCCTCCAGTAAAACTTCATTCATAAATTTAAAGCCACATATACTTTATAAGATAAGAACATCAGACAGAAAGAGGATAGCCAGTTAGAGGTAAAATGTTCTCTCTCTCTCTCTAAGTAAAATAAGGTACGGTATAAGGAAAATGTAGATATTTTTTCAATAGACTAGTGGTTAAAGGAATATTTACCAGTCTCTGTGGGCCTGTGTGTTGCCACAGACACTGACCCAATCAGATGGCAAAGGAAAGACAAAATAAAAGCTGTGGAGGGGTGCAGATCCTACAGCTGCAGGCAGGCCTAGGGAGCAGGGGAGAGGACAAACCATATGTATTGGGTCACATGTTTATGGCAGAGGGCCCACAGACAACATAAAAAAATTCAGACCAATTGCAAATCAAATCAGAATATGAGTGTCTGCGCTATATCACAGTAAATGCAATGCTGGTCATACATACGCTGAGGTCGTTATATATTTGGACACCAGTGTTTTGGGCCAGATCGGAATGATCTGATCATTTGGTCAAAAGTTCGGTAATAATGGAGTCCTATGGAGACGTGTTGGGAGAGGACCTCATCTTTTGGTTTGACCCAGACTGTTGGTGGCCTAATCGTAATTATCAGATCTTAACTGGGAACTAGGGAGACCTATGGGGAGTATACTGCATCAATGTTTTGATGTGATCCTCATGTGACAGGAATTTCGAACCTGTTATCTTAACCGCTTTTGTTTGCCAAATACATGACCTCCTTTTTTAAGGTGAATGTTAACTGCATAGAGAGCAGGCAAGAGGTTGTTGGGGTAACCATGCTACAGCTGTTATTGTAGACCTCCAAATGCTTTATTTTCCATCTAAATTCCTGCTCCATGGGCCACTTATTTTTATACTAGTCTTGAAGGGTCTATATTGGAGCAGGGAACTGCTTATTAAAGACATGGACTGGGTGGGGATGTGATTTGATTCTCTGAAACTTAATCTTCTTTTCAGGAATATGGATTGTGCTCAGAGCCTGCTTGCAGAACAGATTTTTTCTTTCCAAAGCCAAAATATTTTGGAGCAGTGCATCATCCAACACCTACAACTTGTGATTCATTGGTTTTTGGCTTAGTAAGCCTTAGCTTAGCTGAGGTCATGTGTGACAGATATTCGATTTAGGGTCCTGATGTTTTTAGTCATACATTCTCTCTCGTGATTAACATGTTTGGCTATAACTTATGCGTGTATTTCCCTGCACACGTATGATAAAAAAGACAGTTTCGATTTGTTATTTGATGTGTTTATGCCAAGAATTGTGTAGGGTGTAGAGATCTCTCCTGTTGTGTTTAAGTGATTCTGACTTTTAGAAATGGCCCATGAGATGTTTTCTGGGCCTGTGATTTTTGTAACCCAGGAGTCTGTACCAAAGATTCAAATTCTGCCCCCCCCCCATTGCTGTTACGGCAATTGGGTGCAAATTTGAAGGCCAATGTTGCTTAGAAACACCGCAGCCTACAATTCCAAGGGGCAGTCAGCCTGTCACTTTCATGTAATTGCCATAGTGGAATTGGTGGGGAGATATGGGGGGACTTTGTACCATTCCTTAATAAAAATTGGTGGATGCCAGAGAATGAAAGGGCATGATCATGGCAGTACAGTGCTGCTTTAGGAATTTCCCATCATCCCTTTTGAATAATCAAAGAAAATGTCATTGCTAGTGGGAGCAATATCTGTCTGTCTGTCTTTGTCTATCCTCTGGCTCTGATTCTATACAATGAAGCAGAACTTTCCCCTTTTCTCTACAGTCAGCAGAAGTTAGTTTTTCTTCAGATCTTTTAAACTGCTTCTGCTACATTGTTTTAGGAGCCAGAGCCAGGAGTGCAGACAATATAAAGAGAGAAAATTACATCTACACATAACTTTTTAACCACCAAGAATTTTAATGCATATTGGAAGGCTGGTTAGAATTACATTTTCTTTAATTATATGAGCCTTTTTTTTTTTTAATGAGGTCTCTTTAATAAATTGGTAAACTAAGGTTGGTTAAACAGGTAATGGGTAAACTAAGGTGAATGTTCATTTAATAGGCTGTATCCCGGCCTGATGTAGGCATAGGAAAGAAGAAACTGCTTGGATTCCAGTTATTATGGTTGGTTATGTTCTTTATTCTAAGATTCACAAGCCACTGGTGAACCTGAAACCCTAACAGTCGTCTGGAACATTAGACTGAACTGTTCCAAATGTTCCTTGGAAGGTTTGTGCCTGAAAAACAATGGTTACAGGATGAGTCTGAGCAGAGCCTTTGTTTTTGCTTCCAAAGCAAACACAGTGTAACCATTCCCCTTGGAAGATGCTGAGGAGAGGAGAGAGAAAAAGCTGTGGGATACAACGCAGGGCTGGATTGGAACATATTGAAATATTCTATTTTTTATGACTATTGCACTCTCTGTATAGCAGGCATAGTCACTATGGAAGTTGCCCTGAAGGGATTAAATATGAGAGTGTAATTACTCCTGTATGGGTTTTTTGTTGGTGTTACTGTTCCTTTAAAGATGAAAATGTAATTACTCCTGTATGTGTATTTTGTAAATCAACATACACATGCATATTGCCGATAGATAAAATCTCCTTTATACTATAGCATACAGCTGCTCCTGGTCTCTTGTTGAAAGGCTACTGTTTATGAGTAAACTACTGATCTTACTGTCACACAGATGGTTCTGAAATTCAATTGTATCCCAGTTGGACCTGTCTGTGGGATACTGCAAATTATAATGCAACAACATCAACAAGGCTGCATTTGAATAGATGGCGTACTTCAAGAGAGCATTTGATTTTTCTTGTGTGAAATCTGCTGAAATAAAGCCAAACGCTGTGGAGGAGCACATGATGCCGTCACTACAATACAGCTAATCTCCACTGAACTAATGTAACTGTCGTTTAGAAATCTGTAAAGATTCTGTAATCTCTGGGGGCGGGGGGGGGGTGCTAAGTATAAAAGAAAGAGTCCTCTGTCCTTTGGGACCCAGACTAGGCCATTGCACTCACGAATGATGGAGAAGTGATTCCAGACGTCTTTGTTTCCTAGAGAGGTTTCTTCCAAGCCTGGAGGCTTGATGTGGAGAGTCACACTTTGCCTTAAAATAACCAGAAACAGCTATGTTTTAATGGCTCTGAATGAAGTTCCCAATATAAGTGCAATACGGAGGGAAGAATATTTGACTAGCCTATTCCTATAGACGACTTTGCAAAAAAACAGGGGTTGCACTCTGCAGTACCCAGATAGCAATCGATAGTCATTATGCAGGTAACAAACTGAGACAAGGACTGGCATTAAGCACATATAAAGGAATATGGTGCCACACATGAAGGAAATATGCAAGGCATAGAGCCAAATTTATTATGAAAAAACAGTGCACAACGTTTTGTAAAGCATTTTTTCAGTGCAAAAAAGTACTGGCATTGCTGCCATCGATGGCGGTATGCCCAATTAATCAGCTTCGTATGATTTAGCAATAAGCTGGGCATGCTACCAGAGATTTCAATTATTGGCAAAGGAGAGGCATTTTTGTTGTACGCAGCTGCTCGTAAAAAAATTGCGGGCGACAATTTCCCGTGTGCCACTGACCTAACTGTCACCACTTGCTCTACCCGCAGCTGTAGGGCTTCTCATGAACGATTACAAAACTTGTATAAAAAGTGCAGAGACCACATTACAGGTATGGGATCCATTATCTGTAAAACCATTATCCAAAAAGCTCTAAATTATGGGAAAGCTATTTCCCTTAGGGTTGTGACACACGAGCAGATTCGGGGGGGTTTTTTCGCCTCTTCTTCTGGGCGACAATCTCCCCGAACTGGTTTTGCGTGTCTTCCCGTCCGCTATAATGGAAAGTCGCCTGCGCTAAAGCACATGTGGCGCTTCATTTTCCGAAGTTGCCTCCATTGTAATCAAATTACTTTTTAAAATGATTTCCTTTTTTGCTGTAAATATAAAACAGTGCATTGTACTTGATCCAAACTAAGATATAATGAATCCTTATAGGAGACAAAACAATCCTATATGTTTATTTAATATTTAAATGATTTTTAAGTAGACTAAACTTTTACAGAAAGAACCCTTATCCAGACAACCCCAGGTCCTCAGCACTCTGGATAGCATGTCCCTTCTGAACCTACAATAGAGAAGGTGCACTCTCTATAGTATCAATCTCATATGACACTGTCACAGCCTAACCTAATATTAGTAAGAGATAGTTTAGAGCATGATAAAATACATTTGCAATGGTCACACTTGAGATTGCAAGCTTAGCTGGGTCAGACAGAGGCACATACTACTCTGATCAGATTGCACCCATTAAGCTGGCCATAGTTGCAAAGATCCGATCGTACGAATCATCGTACGATCGGACTTTCCCATCTCCCAACCCTCCACTAACCATTCAGATCAAAGTCTTACCAGTCAGATTAGTTAAAGAACAGATCAGCAATGTTCTGCCCCTGACAGCAATCGTACGATATCTATGTCCAACCAAAGCTAGTGACAGTCTCCCACTGAAAATCGTACGATCGGCAATACACGCAGAGATATTATCGGCAGCTTACAGAAATTTTCTAACCTGTCCGATCGACCAAACGACCGATCTCCGCCGGACGACAAATGTCGGGACTCTCCACACACGTTCCGAAAATCCTCGATTCGTACGATCAGATCTTTGCGTCTATGGCCAGCTTTAGTCAGAGATGTCAGCTAACTCTGTGTTATCAGGGTGATAACAGGTATGTCAACTAACCTAAATTAAATTAAAGTAAATGTGTACAGGATATTCTATTTAGCACTCTGTGGCTGTGGCAAGTTAAATTGCATTACATTTATTAAAAAGTTATTAAATGTAAGTTATTAAGTAATTAAAATGAATGTAATTATTTAATTTATTCACACCCCCTCTATCCACCGATGTTTTCCCTCCCAACATCTAGGGTTGTGTGTGTGATGGCTCCTTTAAATGTTGTCTTTCTTTTCCTTCTGGGGGAATTATCTAATTCTGTGTGACTAGGCATTCCCTATGGGTCCAAGGTACTGGTAACATTCATAGCTTCTACTCCCCCTGATTATAATTAGATTATAGTATAATACAGAGAAGCTTTTCTCCTTTCAGCTGCCTGATAACTGTCCCCTAAATAAAGCAAGAATCATGCCACGCAGCCCTGAGATTTAGTAATTTATTTGCTTAGGGAGGGCAGAGGAAATCTTTAATTAAGCGGCAAATAATGCAAACCATAGAAATATGACACTTTGTTTTTGGAAATGTCAGGAAACAGAGACAACAGCTTGATTTACTTTATCAGCCACTGATGTACGTGGCAGACGGGGGACACAGGAAATACATGGGACTGATTTTCACTAGATTCCTAGAGATGATTGCTCTATTGCTGTGCTCTTCTTGAATTTGTCACATTACAAGCATTTCTCCTGCTAAAACCCATAAGGTTACAATTTGGGCTTTTTATTTTAACTGAAGCAACCCATAACAAATGATATGACTTTTAATTAGGGATAGGCTGAATCCATAATATTCAAGCCATACTTGGAGAGGTCACCAAACGAGCAGATCTTGCCCTGATATGCCCACCTTGCATGGGCGATATCAAGCCAGGGTCGAACTGGGTCCACTGGCCCAGACCCGCTATTGGAGCTGCCCCCGACTCGCTCCTGGCCCCCGGTCGCGGCTGTAGCAGGAAAAAATGTAGGCGGGGGGGCCAGAAGGGGGTTTGCTTGAGGTGCCTTATGTGTCATACACTGCTGTCCAACCCTGTATTGAGCTGATCTGATTGTGAGCCCTAGGGCCCAAAGATTGGATCACAACACCAGGAAAGCAGATGGTCAGTGCAAGAACAGCATCAACAAACCAATATGGGCCTCCATTAAATGGGATTTTTACGCCTGCCGGATTGACATCCGCCCCATACATTGGCCAATCAGCTGCCGACTTGGTCTGTAGGCAGCTTTTATTGTCCCCTGTATGGCCATCTTAAATCTTGGGAGATTATTCACAAAGGTAGCTTGTTGTGTAAATCTGGAGCAATACTATGAATTCCCTTTGTTTTTAAAGCCAAAGTTATTGAATGACTTAAAAAATAACAACTGCTGCTTTTGGCATGCCTTCATATGGTTTAAATCATTACTTCTATTTTGAGGACGGAGGCACAGATTTTGCCTTTCACATAGAGAATAAAGTATGGATCCCACATGCAAGACAGTTTGCCTGAGGAACACATGTACCACGTAGCAGGGGGTGCAGAGAAAGTACAAAATGCCACACAATCTAATTAAACAGATTTAGTCTATAAATGCAACATTTTCTGGAGGCTTCATTAAGGGGAATTTTTTTTCAATCTTTATTGCTTACAAAAATTTAAATAAAAATGGTAAGAAATCCCCCTGAAAAGCTATTGCTCATCACCAGCCGTAAATAATTGATTCCAGATGAATGCATATAAATATTTCATTAGGCCGAACACAATGGTACTTGTTGGCAGGATTCTCATGTTAAGCCATGACGTGCCCAGCTGTTAGACTGTCAGAACTGAGGAAACACGTTCTACCACTGCATTTTGGGCTTGGTTAGAGAGTGCGGAGGGGGTTTAACAGCAATCTGACAGTCTGGGTTCTACATATGGTATCAGCTTAGTCACTCTATAACTCTGCTTTAATGTCATTTCAGGGATGACGGAATCTTACTGCAGGTGTTGGATTCAACCAAACCCTGAGGTTAATAGCACGGTTTTGGGCGTTTTGCCCATTGCATAATTTTTCCCTGCTAAAAACGAGCCATGAAACCCTTCAATATCCACCCTAATTGCTCCTCATTTCTGGAAATAGGATTTGCTTGGAAATAGCAACACTGACATTTTCAAGCAATTCTCCCTTGCAAAATACACACTGGTGCATTGTCATATGAGAATCATCATTGGCGAGTGAGTTTTGACACTGTTCCCACTACCAGATTTGGGGTTTTTATAATGCTGCATTTTGAGAGGGAAAACACAATGGGAAAAACACTTGAAATGACAATGGGGCTGATTTACATATGTTCTGTCATTTTTACTAGTGGTGTCCACATTTAACACTTTTCTTCTGCCCTGGAATAGAGGAGGCTAGTCCCCTTATTGTGGCTGTGCTCACGTGCAATTGAGTTCATTTTAATGCATCACATGCAAGTATTGTAGGAGGAACCTCCATTGTGGCTGTATGTTGGAATTCATATGCACTTGCTTTTGTAAATGAGCCTGCAAGTTGTAGCATATGAATCATATGTTTTAGAATTTTATCACCTTGTTGTCTGGTAATTTTATTCTTCAGATATTAATAAAAGTGGGTTTTCTCATTTTCCTTCAAACAAATGAATTAAAACATTTTAAAGAACATTTTACTTACCAGGCACAGTGTGCAAATTGCAGTTTTTGAACACAGTTTGTCATGTGCAATGCATTTCCCCCCCCCAGAATTAGAACATAACTGCAGCTACACAGGAAGTTATGTCCACTGCATTTGCACCCAATGCATCAAAACAAACTGTATTGAGATTACATGCTGCCGTAAATTGCGTTTGAGTTGTTGCTTGTGTCTTGAAAGTGTGTATTGACAGCACTGTCATTCTATTTGCTGGGCACAAGATTGGTGTTTCTATTAACGTAACTCATTGTGGTTACCCTCCTGACGAAGGGAGGGTATATCCCCAAAAATCATTGAACTTATGGTTACACATTTGCACAATAAATACTATAAACTCCCCTGCCTAATTACAAATGTTGTGCAGCTTTGTTTAACTGTTGATGGGACAGTACAATATGTCCAGAGACATAGCGCCACTATTTTCTTTTACTGAAGGGCATGCGACTGCAGTAGATGGAAGGGCTCTACTTATTGCAATTGCAGTCAAGTCACTTATTTTCCATGTTTTGATTATTTATATGTTGATCATTTGCTCTAAACGCTGGTCCATGTCTGCATATGGTGAGTTGTTTGGTTATCACCTTTTTGCATCATGCATGCAAGTTTGCTCGGCAGAGCGTGGAGACCTGTAAGTGGAGCAGCACTTAGAAGAGAGACGAGTGGCTCACACTGTGGAAGCCCCATTAAATGTATAATTATACAGCTGCCTGACTCTACCCTCAAGGTTAATATAATCTGTT
Organism: Xenopus laevis; assembly: GCF_017654675.1. Taxonomy (NCBI): domain Eukaryota; kingdom Metazoa; phylum Chordata; class Amphibia; order Anura; family Pipidae; genus Xenopus; species Xenopus laevis. The sequence continues at coordinate 109,911,653 of NC_054383.1, read as the reverse complement.
AATTATTTACTGAATTGTGACATTGTTGATTTTCAGGTGGGGTTATATTGCATCACAAGGCATGCAGTGGTTTACCTTGTTTACAGATTTCCCAGAGTATGCCCTCTAATAGGATCTATAGGAGAAAAAAGGTATCAACCTAAAGAGGAACTAAAGTCCACGTATTGGTGTGTAGTAGTACACAGGCTAGTTGTCCCACTTTTTACAAGCCCCTACATTCTTGCATGTTCCAATAGTGCAGCCATCCTTCTGCGAGTTCCAGGAATAGTTCACATATAATGTGCAGCTCTTGGGTTAACTGTAACTGATCAATCATCAGAACGATTCAGTTGCAGTTAAGACAGGAGAGGATATGAATAAGTTGCAGCAGTTTGGACAGGAAAGGATATGAGTATTAATTGCTCATTTAGCTGTAGAGCAAAAGGGCAAATCTAGTGTTATAGTGTTGTAGGGACAGCAGATGGTGTATATTGTATTTTCTGGGAGTCGTTTGTCACACTCAGCAGGCACAGGGGAACGGAGAAATATGGTGTTGTTAATACTGCAAGAGAATGAGGTTACATGGAATTAAATTATCAGGGGAAGAGTTTTAGGAATAGGGTGAAATATGATGTGCTAATGCTAAAATAAAATTAGATGTTTAATGAGTAATTAACTTTTTTTACTTTTTTTGGTCTCATCAATGTTCCAACATCCAGTCCTAAACTGCCACAAGGCAATCTGATTTTTTAAAGCTATATATATATACATATATATATATATATATATATATATATATATATATATATATATATATGTATATATGTGTATATATGTGTATATATATATATATATATATATATATATATATATATATATATATATATATATATATCCCCTAGATATGTACACAGGGTATTGGGGATGTTGCAGTGCTGAACTTCCTGTGTTGTTAATATGTATCTTCTGTTATTTATTAATTGTCAGTTGTATAATGTAATGGATTTTTCAGATGAAAAACTCTTAAAGGGAATCTAAACCCAAAAAACTTGATTGATTCATTGATTGCACTGTGACTGCTTCTTGAGCACTTTTGCAATTTACATTAGTTTTTAACGGTCTCTGAGATATTAGCTAGACTGCTAGTACCTTGCTGTTTCTTCCTGACAGTTGTTATTAGGAATTTCTACGACTATTGGTTTAGGTAGAACTAGCATGAGCATGCAGGTACAGAGATGTAGATAATTTCAGCACAATACATTATTGCTTAGTTGGAATAGCATTTGCTATAGGGATATCATATAGGCTATTGTGGGTCATCTACCAATCAGCACATGTAATATCATGCATTGCTTTCAGGTGGGTGAATGGAAAGACCACTATTATTCCTGCACATAACTGCATGGGAGGGTTAGCAACAAGAGTTTTTATCTATTGAAAGATGATGCAACCCCCCATACTGGTCTATAAATGTAAACAGTAGAGGGTTGACATGGAGGCAACGGATGACAATTTGCCCATGTAGTGTCTATGGCCAAGATGAATGGTGCCTTATTCTACTAATTCTCTTTGCCCCAAGGTTGCTGGCTCTCCCAGGCATAATGGGGCATAAGCAGCAGTAAAAAGGAAGATTGAGGTTTAGGGAGCGTTGTAAGATGCAAGATGGCAACAGTAGGATAAATTGACAACAGTAACATTTTCTGTTGGAGTTACTCCACCTGCAAAACTTCAATTAGGGGCTGATTTATCAAATGTCGAAAAGACATCTGCCTAAAGATGGTGATCCATTAGCTGCGTCTGGAGAAAATGGTCTTCTTTTTTGGGAACTGACATATCTTCTGGGAACCTTCTGAAGACCTTTTGAAATTTTAGAAAATATGTTAATTCTGAGGGTTGGAGAGAACAACAGTTTAGATTTCATCACCTTGGCTATGGATTATTATTTCAGAACTCTCCTGATTTCTCAAAGGTATCATTTTGTCCGAAATGCAGAGAATATAACATTGACTTTTTTCATTATATTTGGTAATGTCCAATGATAAAAATTTTAAGGGAGAAAATTGAACGATTCAATTAATATAAATATTAAATTGGTTCCAGAGTTGGCACTTTTAGACATGAAAGTTTTATCCATTGACAAATAATGTATTTTTTGTCAAATCTTCAGCTGAAGTTCTTGACTTTTGTCAACTATTAATGGCAGCCACTAGGAAATCTATATTTTTATGCTGGATAACAGATAAAGCCCCCACTCTGAAAGATGTACTCTCATATTTACATAGCTGATGTATTCAAGAAGTTCTTAGATTCAGAATGGAAGATTTTTCTTTAAGGGAAAAAAAGAACAGGAGGTGGTCAATTTATGTAGAAACTTTAGATGACAACAAAAAGGAATTTATACATAAACTCATGGGGAAGGCTGATAATAATAATTCAGGAATTAAACTGGGTTGTCACCCCATTCATGTAATTTTTAAATTGTGTTTACTAATTCTCTCTTTCTGAATTTTAAAATTCATGTGTTTTGAGCAATAGTGAATATCAAATAAATGAGAAACAGGTCAAAATAGTTAACAATATTTGTTTATTGTTCATGTAAAAATCTGTATGATATTCATTTCAAATATGAAACTGCATATTTATTTACATGCTGTATAATGGTCATATTGTTTTATTGTAAAATTCAATAAAAAGAATTTGATAAGAAAAGAAAGGTCGAATGTTAGAGTTATTTTTTTTACCTCAAATGAACTCAAATGACCTCAAACTCGAATGGTATCTTATTTAAGAAAAACTTTAACGTCTAAAATTCGAACTAATTTTACCTTGAGTTTTTCTAACTTCATGATATAGATCAGTGGACCTCTGCCATTGACTTCTACATGAACTTGGCAAGTTTTAGGAGGCAGCCTATTGAATTTAAGTTACTTCCAGGGTAGGTAAATATCAGGCTCCGTAATGGGTCAGACGAAATAATAGCCTCCCCTATGCCTCTCACTGGAACTTAGAGCCTGGGTGGAGACAGGAATAAGTCCAGATGGAGAGTAACAGAGGTGCCGGTAATAGATGTTGGGTAGGCACTTGTAAAAAGTCTAGTCGAGGTAGCCAAACAGGGGTAAGCGGAAACGTAGTCAAAGCCAGGCGTAGGTCAGGAACGGAATCAGCGGTACCAGGGGAAATCCAAGAGAAGAGTCAAAAACAGGCCAATAATCAGGAAACCAGTGGATCAGCAATGTGGAATTCAAAAACGCTTAGTGTCAGAGGCAAGATCACTTCGCAGTGACTTGCAGGCCTCGGCGTCCTTTTATGCACCGTGCGCATGCGTCAAAAACGTGCGCGCGCGTCAAAAACGTGCGCGCGCGTCAAAACGTGCGCTTCATAGACGTGCGCGCGCCCGCGAACCTCCGTCCACGCACGCGTGCACAACTCGACGCAACCGCGCCGGTGCGCACACACGCCGCGATCTCTTGCCGGGGCGCAAGCCAGTACCAAGGGACTGACAGTAAATCTCAGATTTAGGAAGAAACCTTACATCTTACTAAATAGCCCAGAGACTTGTGTCATATCACAGTGGTATCACTGCTGGGAAGCAGAGTTTTGCCTGTTTGGTAATTTCCCGTGGCTTTTCTCTAGACGAGGAACACATTGCCTCTAAACCACTTGCTGAAACACTCACCTCTTTTTGCTGACTGTGATGAAATGCAGAATATCTATAGTTTGTATAGAGAAGTCAAAGCTATACCCTGGCCTGCCTTTGTTTTGCAGACTGTGCTTGTAGAGTGTCTGCTGTTTATCATACTCCATGTTCTCTGTTCAGGTACTACAACTCTGGATACAGTAAATCTTGTCCAATTCATTACTCACATGAGGTCACATTGGGTGAGATGAAAAGGCAGCAGGGGTAGGAAGGGGATAGAAGTAAAACAACGGCAGTTATTATGTTAAGACTGTTTAGGAAAGTAAAGGACCTGAATAAAAAGATAACACGGTGGAACTAAATTTCACTGCGTGCGGAACAATTACAGTCTGTGCCTGCCAACGGTTCTCTTAAACATTTTCCAGTCTTTTGTCTCTGGCACGAAGGCTTTGCAAAGATGTGTTTCATTTACTTAAAGGGGAAATATAACCTTTTCTATGTTGAGTCTGTTTATAGCTATAATGCACCTTTAATGCCCGACACCTTGGGATAAATAACAGCTGCATGGGAGACCTGTGGGGAAACTATTATTTTTATAGCTGCCTTTTTTAAAGGTGAAGCATGGAACATGTTGCTCGCCAACCTCTTGAATGTTGCTCCCAGTGGTCTCAAAGCAAGTGCTTATTTTTTAATTCAGTTTTGGTTGTGATATTCCCCAGCTCTTTTTACATTTGAAAGTGGCTCACGGGTAAAAAAGGTTATGGACCCCTGACCTACAGTAAGTGGATAACAATGAGTATGCACAGACCATTCTTTTTCTGTATATCTTTTTCATTTTTATACCTTCACTATGAAGGTATAGTTTATTGGGCGTGAACATCATTTATATAAATGTATATTAGTTGAACAATGCACTGTAAGTCAGTAACGGGGGAATGTAATATCACGCGCAATCACATAAACTGTTCGCAAAGCGAATTGCGAGTAGTTTGCGAGAGTGGGTATGTAATAATTCGCTTTGCGACTGTTCTGCTACATTTGCGACTGTTTCCACCGTTTCCCTCCACTTTGCGAACTTTTGTTATTGCGCTCTATTGCGCTGTTGCGCTATCAATGTAATAAAACTTCTTATCGCAAATTGCTTATATTGCACTTGGTTTTTTAACGCGTCGTGTCTGTAGTCGCTGTTCAGTGCAAATGTTATTTGCAATCTAATCGCAATGTAATTGTGTTCACGTGACTTTGCTATCAGTGTTGTGAGAAGAAGGTGTATGTACAACTTTTGCAGAAAGATATTCGTGGAGCAATTCCACCGTTCGCATTGCGTAAGTTTTTTCGCTATTCTTCATGTAATTTAAAAATGTGGTCAAGTTATATGTGGTAAAGATATGTCAGCATTTTTTTTTTATATGTGGTAAAGGTACATGGTTATTAGTTTTTTTCCAGTGAAAACATCTTTCATTGCGATTGTTTTGTGCTTATGTAATATATCTGTGCGAAAAATATTGCATTCCGCTTAGTGCAAATATACTCGCAAAAGTGCGAATGCGTGCTGCGATAACGACAAATATTACATTTGGGGGTAAATGCTTTAACAGATCCCTCGTGCCAAGTGGTTTAGGGCAGTGGCCGACGGGGAGATTTGTTCCCAAAAATTTTAAATAATTTAAATGGCTGGAGATATGACCAACATATCTCTAAATTGCCCGACGTTGCCTCTGGAGGAAACAAACAAAATATCCCCGTTGGCCACTGCCTTTGATATACTTTTTTTTTAAAGGGGGCTGCCAAACCTGCCTCATAGAGGCAACTAATCAAGCAATCCCATAACCCCCCCACACACACTCCCTTTTACTGTCTAGGGGTGCTGAGATTTATACTATACAAACATCTTGGGAGGTTAACAGGTTTCTCCTTTGGTTTTTGAACCATGTTCTAACATTCTATTCATAAAAAAACCCATGCTGTGCGCTCCATTAGGTCTCTAATCCATTCACATAAAGTTCTGAATGCTGCAGAAGAACAATTTTCAGCGCAGAGCTTTCAGGAAAAGGGAGAGCAGGCTGGAAAGACTCTTCGGGGAGAATTACTTGCCAAGCTGAAATCAAAACCAGAGGGTTAAGAAAACACGTGTCCCCCTTGCAGCTTGCCCCCCCTTACTTCTTTTATTTTCCATTTAGCCTTACAAGGGGAGGACAAAGGGGGAGAGACTGGATGCTTTATTTTGCAGGATCATGTAAGGATAGGTGAATATTAATAGTTTAGTGTCAGTGCCTGTGTGATAGATGTCACCTGACCAAGACAGTCGTTCCAATGCCTCCACCTTTACACACATTGCTTACCTCTTCTGTACTCAGATTGGCACATTGTGTGTAGGGAGCCCAGTTGTGCTTTCCTATAATGTAAAGGTAGAATTTCTAGTTAAGAAAAGGAAATGTTGCTCTTACATTTACAAATTAGCTTAAGTTTAAAATGTATTGGGACACATTTTTAGGCAAAGTATCTTAAATATACTGCATCTTAAATATCCTCAGTTTGAACAGTCACTGCTGAGTTTCCAAACTGTCTCCAGAAACAATGCCAGCAGAAGACCTCTTCCTAGGGTGTATGTTTTTTTTATAGATGATCAGACAAATAATAAATACAAATAACATCACAATGTACAGTGTCAAGAGTAGAAGGGAGTTCCACCCAGGGGTGCTTCGCCAATGAGGCGAGTTGAGGCTGTTGCCTCAGGCGGCAGAGCCCCACTAGGTACCAGGGGCAGCAAAAATGCTGCTCATGGTACTTTAAGAGCTAATTTCTGGGGGAGGGGGCAGCAGCAACTGCTGCTGCCTCAGGTGGCGGAGGGGCCAGGATCGCCCCTGGTTCCACCACCATTGGACTCAACATACATCTTGCGGTGTGATATAAATGCCATTTCACCATCTGACAGTTTGACAGAAAAGGTTTTGCAGATGCCAGAAAAACACTACTGGCCTGAATGTATAATGCCAATGGCTAAGTTTGGTGGAGGAGAGTAATGGTCTGGAGCTGTTTTCCATTGTTTGTGCTAGGGTCTCTCGATCAGTAGAAAGCAAGCCTTAGGGCTACAGTGTGCAATGATATTCTTGACAATTTCATTCCTGTTCTGCACATAACACCCCCTGGATCAGAATGAGGTCGGTACAGAATGAAATTGTTGAGATGAGAGTGGACAAACTTGACTAGCCTGCACAAAACCCTGATCTCAATCCAACTGAACACATGCTGAATAAATAGGAAATATCAGTTGTGAGCTAGAACTGATCACTAACATCAGTGCCCAACCTCACTAATGCTTGTACGGCTAAATGGAAGCAAATCCCACCAACAATGTAGGAACATGTAGTGACAACCTTCCCAGAGGAGTAGAGTAGAGTAGGGAAGATCAACTTCTTATTCATACTTTTAATTTGGGAATGAGATGTTGGTCAGGCAGACTTGGATTTTTTTTATTGGTTAATTTTTTTTTACCCAGAATATGTTTCCCTTATTGCAGTTATTTGTGTTTGGCACAGAGATTCAAATGCAGCCCTGTTTGAATGACTATTCTTTTCCATTACTTGCAGAGCAGTGATGACTAATGCCATAGCAATTATGTATTTACCGTAGTAAAAAGTCTTACAAAAAATGTTGAACGCTGATTTGCACCTCAGTCAACATGAGAACTTTCTTGCTTGCAGATTTTTTTGGGGGACTCTTCTGATGACTGATATGGCTGCCAATTAGTAAATGGGTGCCTAAATAGTGATTATATTGCCAGTATCTTCTATAGTAAGCCAGTAAGCCAGTGGTTTGTGACCTCACAACAATAAAATGTAAGTTTTAGGCAATGAGGCTTGCTGAAAATAATTAATGGGTCTCTATAGAAATTATGTAAGGGACTTGCTTTGAAAATCAATCCAATGCATGTTGCTTTATGTTCAGCAAGAGACTTATGAGCACATATTCCTTACCATGAGGTTGGCCAGGCATATCTTTGCTGGATGGTTTGTGAATCAGCTACATGTACTAAATAGAAGAAGTGGCAACATATGTACACTTTCTATATTTCAACAGATCTGAATATAAAGTATCTTCAGTTGTATTTCTAAAGAGCTGCAGCACTTTACAAAGACTTTCCATAAAATCATGAAGCAACTGTTAAACAAATCAAGTTTCTTCTAAAGTTTGTCTGCCACATTGGGAGAAATCTCAGCGAGATCTTATGTGAAGGCAACAGGTCCTTTGAAGCAGGTGGTCACGAGTTTGATATGTTGGGTTTTTTTCTTTGAGCCCTACTGAACTTTAGTTACTGGTAACAAGTTTTTCCGATGTAATTGGTGAAATGAGCTTTTCAGTTGATATGTGGGTTGTAAGGAAGACTCACTGCGGCCCCGTTCTGCCTTCCCAAGATGGCGGAGCCCAGTGATCCCACGCGTTCCATTCCATCGCCAGCGGGTCAGAGTGGACGCATTGTCGAGATGCCGGCATCAGAATGGATGCAGCGTCAGAATGGGTGCAGTGTCACAACGCCAACGTCATGACGTCATCACGTCCGTTTTTGCGCCAAAAGAGAAATATTTAAGATGCCAGGACACTACAGACATTGCCCTATTATATGTTCTACCTTGTGTGTTCCTGGGTGTGCTTTATTGATTCTATTTACTGATTCCTGTGTTTGACCTCGGCCTGTTTATTCGTCTTGAACCTTTTCTGCCTGCATTGAACCTCCTGCCTGGACTTGACCATTCTTCTGCCTCATCCTTGTTGGTTACCTTGAACTGTGTTGGACTGGTGTCTCCTCCTTGGTCCGCTAATCCTTACTGAGCCTTTGGGCCCCTTACATGGGTGCATCAACCATGTATTCTGGAATGCACGACAACCCACCCTGGGTTTTATTTGTAGTCGTTTAGTAAAAAGAGAGTAATATTAAAGGTGCTTTACTTGCTTGAAGAAATAGACATTTCCTCTCTTCCCTTTCACTGACTTAGAAGTATTGGTGTGGAGCTTCCATCCACAAGGCCTAAGTAGTAGGAAAAAGGCTTTACTAAGGTGCCCCAGTTCAACCAACCTCTAACGTCCTTGCACCTACAGTGAAGCAGTAACACCCCAGTTCTTGGATTCTTTGTTATGGCTGCTTAATTCAAAAACACAACTGCATTAGGAATGCAAAATAATGCAAATACTTATGAATGTGCGAGGCTTTTATGTTGCATTAAAAATACTTCATTTTAATCTCTGGGGTTTTCCCTACAGTCTTACTTCCTATTAACCAATCGTGTCAACTGATTTTCCACTAACAGTGACAATTCACACTTTCTACGGACAGAGGAGGCAGAAAGCCATAGTGCTGTTGGCATTGGTGAATTGGTATAAACCACAAGCTTGTATCCATGTTTCTTAGCATAACAGAGAGAAAGGAAAAGTGAGAGGCTGCCAAGCAAAATGTATAAGTCAGAAGAATTGTTTTATGGCTACCAGCTAATCTCAAGTACATATAATTATAGAGAGCAAGTTCAATAAAGTTCAATAAGTGCTTTCTTGTTTGCCAGAATTCAGCAATGTGTGTGAGTCAGGCAACTGCGGCTTTGCCGGTAAACTGCCAGTGCTTGCTGTTTGTTACTGTCACTTCCTCAAAAGCATCAGTTCACACACGCCCTTGGCTGTGGCCAAACAGTCAGAGAAGAACTGGGGCTTTACAAGGCTGAACTGCAAGCTGAGTCTATACCAACTAGAATCCAGGGAAAATGAAGCAAGAAGGGTTTAATTATACAATAAAGTCTTAAAATTTAATAAATATATCAATTAAAGAAAATTAAAAGCCTTTCAATAAATAACTTAGGCATCCTGCCTCCCAAACTGCATGAGTCGGGATCCCCAATACTGCTATCTTTGCCAGAGTAGTACAGCGGGGTTGGTGTGTGTCATCTCTAGCCACTGGCAGAGAGCTGAGAAAAGGATATCAAGCTTGCGGTGCTATTTTATTAACAGGTGCAGGTATAGGATCCATTATCCAGAAACCCGTTATCCAGAAAGTTCCGAATTATGGAAAGGCCGTCTCCCATACACTCCATTATAAAAAAATTCATCCAAATTCTTAAAAATAATTGTCATTTTCTCTGTAGTAATAAAACAGGACCTTGTACATGATCCAAACTAAGAAATAATTAATCCTTATTGGAAGCAAAACCATTCTAATAACTTTAAGGTATGAAAATCGAAAATACATAAAGAACCGTTATCTGTAGTGATCTGCGAATTTACAGCCAAATTCGCGAAACCGTGAAAAATTCACAAAACATATTGAATTCAATTTTTATACTTGTGCCTATTTTGTCCAAATGCATTAAAGTCAATGGGCATCCGATTAATTTTGACACGCGACAATTTTTATACATGTGACTATTCTGACGCAGGCCTACATTTTTTTGACGCAGTGGTTGAATTTTCACCACAGTCTTATGAATTTATTCGCTGACGGCCAAACACAGAAATGTGCTGCGAATTCGCACCTGGCTAATTTATTCGCCCATCACTAGTATCCGTACTGGGGATACTTTGTGCTGCAGTTTGGGTGGATGGAGGCTTCTGCAGGGGGTGATATAGTGATATAAATGGCTTTAGTTCCCGTTTAAAAAAGGGAAAATAAAGAAATAAAGGTATATTTACCCTTTAAGGTTAGTCTAAAGTAACCTTAGATTTATAGGGAAATCATTAGTATTGAATTCAGCACAGCACATGTTCTGTTACACATGGGACCAAGTGGGCAAATATTTACCGTGTTGCACAGTGTACAGTGCTCTACTTTCACAGAGAGCTCTCTCTTATGTAAATCTGTGCAAACTTTGGTACAGATGCCTCTATTTATTGCACCAAGTAGGCGTAGAGACCACCCCCACCCACAGTGTATCAGCATGTACAAAAACAGTGTCTGTAGTCCAATGGCACATTTCATGGCATGAAGCAAAATATTGTCTGTATTTCATATGAATATTTGTTATGCCGAGCCAGGGGTCATGAACTTTTCCCATCCTGACTTATTTACCATGCTATGTTATCTCCTGTTTCCTGAAAGGTGCTCGTGAGGGCTATAAAATGTACTCACTAAGTCAGACTTTGTTATTGCAGGGGATGGTAAAGTAATGGAGGCAAACTGCAATTAGGTTAAAGAGTATTAACCTGCATGGAACATGACATACACTGAATCTGGGGATGACAGAAGTTACATTTCTGCAACAGATGGAAGAAGCAATATTGGACTTTCCTCTAGCCAGTGATATATTTCTAAGCCATAAATGAAATACACTACTTTGCATTCACACGTTGGTGCTGGGACCTCATCTTCTGATGTCACTGTGAATCACAGCAAGAGTTTTTCTGATCTTATTTTTCCATTGTGTCAGTAAAGCAGGTCCCCACTCATCCTTACCTACAGGAGGTTCTGTTTGGCAGTACACCTGGTTTTTATGCAACCAAAACTTGCCTCCAAACCAGGAATTCTAAACTAAGCAGCTGCTTTGAGGCCACTGGGAGCAACATCCAAGGGGTTGGTGAGCAACATGTTGCTCATGAGCCACTGGTTGGGGACCACTGTTCTGTATATTTCTACCTACATACATGCAGCCCCTAAAATCCACTCTGTATTATGGGGTAAACACTCAGATGCCCCGTCTGCACTGGATTGTATCACACAAGAGGTATAGGAAGCTGACATATAATCTTGGCATCAATGTCATTTTTTGGTTTCATTTACAATCCGGTTTAGACCCAGGTTATTTCCTGTACATAGAAATGAGTGATGTGCTCAACTGTCGCCCACGCAATGGATTCTAGATAATATATCTGTCATACACAGAACTGACTCTAGTAGCAACTGTCATACGTACCACTGAGCATCTAACCAAGCCTTCTCTTTCTGTAAAACTGTAAGTATGCGTTTCCTTTTCACCCCATAAAGAACAGGTGGTGGTTTAGGTTCTATATTCTGCATCCTAAAATGCCAGCTTCTTATATTTACTTGTATTTTTGCAATATTGTTATAAACTATACAGTATAAGCTATCTACCAGAAATATCTTATATTATCTTAATGTTATTTTTTTTTATAGATACTGTTCTGCCTTCTACATTCCCACTTTGTCTTTCCAAGTTTGTTATAAACAATCACAGTCATTCCTGGGTGTATAATTAAAGTACAGTAGTTACTGATCTAGGGTGTAAATAAATGAAAATGGTATTAACAATAGAATGCGCAGAATAAGAAGAAGTAGAAACTTTGCTTACACACGGACCAGTCAATTCTAAATTGGCAAATCATTGATTTATCTGTGGAATGATTTTCTCATTATGATCCCCACCAGCATGTCATGATGTCATAAGTGAACCCTGAGCAGTAGATCCTTAGGTATGTACACACCTTTAGATCCCCAAAGCAAACACCGGGCAAAAAGAGCATAAAAGTGTCAACAAAACAAATACCTTGAAGCTATGTAGTAGCAGTAGAGGAGTAAAATAAAAGATATGGTAGAATTTGGATTCATATTGAAATATAACTAAAAGTCTTGAAAAGGAAGTAGTAACATGGAGGACATAGAAAAAAAGAGGCTGTGATCTACAATTTGAAGCCGGCCACTTTAGAAACAGTCTCACCATTATTTACACTTTCTCAAAGTTTTAATGATAAACTGTTTCTTGCTAAGCAAAATAATAAAAAAAAACACCCCAAACACTTGTGTTGTGTTAACGGTTTGCAAGTTTTTGCGATTCTTTCCACCTCATGGGAATTTTTACAATTTATCATGCAGAAAGCTGTTAGCATATCTTTAGCCAGTTGATGCCATATGTTAAACACGTGTCGTGAAAAGACGGATGTACTTTAAATTGACCTACCAGTACTACAGATAAGCTATATCCCAGCCCAAAATAAGCTGCTCTTTTCTGTAAGATTGATTTGAATAACAGAATACAAATGCTATTTTAATCAACAGGAGACCCATTGCCACCCAATCATATGATAAATGTAACTGTTTAAGTTTGTGAACACCAGGCTGGGCAGCCTAACTAGATGTAGCTTTTAGTCTACCTGGAAATAACCACATTTCTCCACATTGCTTTAAAGTCTGTGTTATTATTAATGTATTTGAATGTTGCTTTAGAAGCATTAATAGTAAATGTTGTGAGGCCATTATTCTTTTCCATTGTGGTTACTTACACGCCTGGCTAATGAGGGTCGGAAACAATTAGATGTGAGTGTAGGGAAAATGCAACGCATGTTTGAAAGAAGAGGGTGGGCATGGGGGTGGGGTGTTACATTCTTTTTCCCTTCCATTTGCTGCAGCATTATTTAGCAAAAAGATATCCCCATATCGATTTTTTATGTTGAGAAAAAAACATTCCAACAAAAGCACTAGTGTAAAGGAACCCCATCCTATGTAATCAAGAGTTCACTGTGTCACGGTGTATGTGACTCATTTTCCAACTGTCATATACTCGATGGATTCTTTTTCAGGGCGACAAGAAGATTGCTAGTGAAAAGCCTACCCTAAAAGGGTCCAATTTCCTTTTAAAAACAAGAAGTTGTCTCTTAAAGGTAACTTGGGGGGCTTGTGGCCATCCATGATAAAATGTTGACAGAAGCAAGGATTTTGCTGTAATGCAGAAACAATCCTAGGAAGGCCTCCACACCTACCTACTGGATAGCTGCCTTTCTGTTTTAGGATAGTTTCTGTTTTAGATATAGTTTAAGGAATTAACTATAAATCCAAACTCGGCTTTTGTCATAGATACAGACTCGATTCTTACAGCAGCTTTCTATCTTTGAAGTCCTTGGCAGTTGGGTCACAGCAAGAATGAATCCTCCTGAAACATGAAAATGGTGAGGCAAAATACATACGGTACTTGCCTCAGTCATTTAAAGGCGTTGGTGAACTAGTAGTTCACATGGGGCAAGCCAGTTATAGCACTGATATAGTAAACCCCTAGGAAACGTTCCATTGTCTGTTAGATAAGAATCACAAGTGGCTGAATGAGGTGGTGGCTTTATTTAATGCTGCTGAATGTTGAACCCTAGATGGGATATGGGCAGGTGCTACAGCCTCAAAGGTTTCCCTTGACTATGTTGAATGTATTTTCCAGGTGAGCACAATGACCTTATATTTGCATGTTTGCCTATAAGTACTGTATAGGCATGTATTCTTATATTTATAGGCAAACATGCAAAAAAGCCATGGGTTACACCACGGCACTGCCCTTAAAGGGGTCGTTCACCTTTAAGTTAACTTTTAGTATGTTGTTGAGAGGTTACTTCTAAGCAACATTTCATTTGGACTTCATCAAAATAGTTTTTGAATTATTTGCCTTATTTGCTGTCCGACTTTCAAATGGTGGTCACTGACCCCATCTAAAAACAAATGCTCCATAAGGCTGCATATTATTTGTTATTGCTACATTTTACTACTCATCTTTCAATTTGGGCCCTCTCCTATTCACATTCCAGTCTTTTATTCAAATCAATGCATGGTTGCTAGGGTAATTTAGGCCCTAGCAATCAGACTGCTGAAATTGTAAACTGGAGAGCTGCTGAATAAAAAGCTAAATAACTCAAAATCCACATATAATAAAAAATGAAAACCAATTGCAAATTGACTCCAAATATCACTCTCTATGCCATACTAAAAGTTAATCTGAAGGCGAACAATCTCTTTAAAGGAAAAAAAAAACTGCTCTGATAAATATGGAGGCATATGAAGTGAAGAAAGGGTAAATTTGATCCATTCTGCTCATTGTGGGGCACTATGGCATGTCTTTTATATTCCCACTGCTGATCTTCACTCCAAGCTATCCAGCTGTGTTTCCAGTACACTTACCCACCAACAGTGATGCCTTCCTGAGCTGATTTTACTGCACAGTGCAGGAAAGCTCATATATACAGCCGTAACTGCACTGTTCCTGTAAATGTGGATTATCTGTTAGACCAGATGTGTGTGTGTGTGGGGAGTTGGAAGATGATATTAAACCGTGATGTCATACAGAATGTTGGCCCTCCCCATGGCCTCCTGTTAAATATCCCTTGTTTTAATTGTGGAAATTCCAATTTGAATATAGAAAAGTCATATGCATTCAGGAAACTGTCATTCTGTCATGATTTTTATAGTGTCGTTTTTATTTCTAAATTACTCTGTTTACACTGCAAATAATTCACTCTACCATGTAAAGTTTAATTTCTAACCCCACAAGTGAATTTTTTATAGTAGTAATATTGGTGTGTAGGTAGCCATCTTAGGTAATTTTGCCTCTTCATGAACCAGTGCTGCACTATGGAACTGCTTTCTGACTGGCTATTGTTTCTCCTACTCAGTGTTATGAAGGAGTTGCAGTGGGACATTGATTTTTACTATTGAGTGCTGTTCTTATATCTACCAGGGAGCTGTTATCTGGTTACCTTCCCATTGTACTGCTGATGGGCTGGTGGGGGGGGGGAAGCGGGGGAGGTGATATTACTCCAATGTGCAGTACAGTAGTAAAGAGTGACTTAAGATTTTCAGAGCACAAATCACATGACTGGGGCACCTGGGAAACTGACAATATGGCTAGCCTTGTGCCAGATTTCAAAATTAAATTTAAAATAAATCTGTTTGCTCTTTTGAAAAACGGATTTCAGAAGTCTGCTGGAGCAACACTATTATCTGATTCATTTTGAATAAAAACATGTTTTCCCATGACAGAGTCCCTTTTAAGGGTTACTTTGTAGATGAGTTTCTACTTATCTGAAACTGACTTCCACCGAGCTGTCATTATAGTATGAGCTACTCAGTTCAGCCTGTATGTTACCATTGTGGGTATTTAAAGGGAAACAAACAGTGGAAAGTCCATACACTCTTCACATGAGAGTTCTGCCTGTAATATCCAGTATGAGTGGAGAGTCATTTGTACAGTTAATGTAGTGAATCGAGGGGCTGAATAAATCCTCAGGCTAATTTCCCACTCTAATTGACTGGCCATTATGTCCGAGATAGTGATGTATGTTAATGAAAACATTACTCATTCCATCAGCTGAGAGAATTGCCAGAGAGTATTCTTTTTTTCCCTCCTTTGTACAGTAAACATGTGGCCCCCAATGATCATTAGGTAGTTAAATGCAGCAGAGTTCCTCTCTCCACATGTGTTTAGCCTTAATGTTCTCCTGGTCCATCCTAAACAAACTTACAGTCCTAATTGCTTCATTGTCATAATTATGTACGCTAGGCCTTTAGCTGACTGTTGCTGTGCCAAGGGGAATAGCATCTGCTATTTGAAATGATTTGGTACAGGGAGGCGCACGCACGTTCTTTCAGCTGTGGCATTTAGTAGAGGAACGATGGGCCGTTCAGTCTGGAATTCATCAGTTGTAGCTGTAAACTTCATTATCCAGAGAAGTGCATCGGGAAATCACAATCCCTCCTGTTTTTTTTTTTTAACTCCAGCAATGGCCAGAAAACCACAGACTGGACAAACATGTGTTAGAATCATTCTCACCCAGATAAACATATGCACAATGTAAATTGAGCTGAATAGTTACCCCCAAATACTTTTTAATATCATCATGATCATTATGCTCATGTCTCAGTTATAGACAATACAAAAGGTATACAAATATAATAGTAGAAGTTGAACAAAAGAAAGTCCTGGATGTGTGCTGGGTGCAATGGGAAATCTTGAAGCTGAAAGGTCAAGTTAACCCCAAAAGACTGTTGATACAATGTAAGACAAGGCAGCTGATTAACAGACCAGCAGGCCCGGGGAGACTGGAGGGATAGGGCCATGACCGGGCTAGGAAGGGGAACACCGGAAATGTGGCGCAAGGGATTGTGTGGACTGTAGTCTTGTGGAGGTGGCGGGGAGTGAAAAGACAGGAACGGGAAAGGAGCCTGCGCCATTTGAAATGAACTGCCCACCCACCTGCCCTGTTTTAAGTGGGGATATAAGGAGGTAGGGTGAATGAGTCACAGCCGATTAGGAGGGTAGGTGGTCGGAGAGCCAGAGAACAAGGTTATGGCGGAAGGTTGGTAGGTCTGAGGCTAGGGGTTGTGGGTATTGGCCACTGTTAAGAGGGGAAAGTCAAAACAAGGGGACTAGCCTCAGGATTTGGATAGGTCCAGTAGCAAAGCAGCCTTCAGGGGCTAGGGGTGGGGATCCCACTGGACATTGGTAATATTGTTAACATGTTTGAAATGTTAAAGGAATTATTCAGTGTAAAAATAAAAACTGGGTAAATAAAAAGGCTATGCAAAATAAAAAATGTTTCTAATATAGTTAGTTAGCCAAAAATGTAATATATAAAGGCTGGAGTGACTGGATGTCTAATATAATAGCCAGATCACTACTTCCTGCTTTTCAGCTCTCTTGGTTTACACTTACTGGTTACCAGGCTGTAACCAATCAGAGACGTGAGGGGGGCCACATGGGTCATAACTGTTGCTTCTGAATCTGAGCTGAATGCTGAGGATCAATTGCAAACTCACTGAACAGATATGTACCATGTGGTCCCCCTTCAAGTCGCTGACTAGCTCAGAGTTATAGAGCTGAAAAGCAGGAAGTAGTGTTCTGGCTATTATGTTAGATATCCAATCACTCCAGCCTTTATACATTACATTTTTGGCTAACTAACTATATTAGAAACGTTTTTTATTTTGCACAGCCTATGTATTTACCCAGTTTTTTTTTTTCACACTTACCTGTTCCTTTAAGATATGTGATTGTTAATTCATGTGTAAATAAAGTGTCTGGGGCCTTTCCATTCCACTAAAGAAGTGTCCAGCTGTTTGTATAACAGAAGGGGTGAGGTGCGTTTGGGAAGAGGGTACAAGACTTGACCCTGCCCAGGTCATGTATTTGCTGTGGAACTAAGACTTTTGCAACATTGTTTGAAAAACACCAACCAGGTTTGAGCAAATGCTGTTTTCAATAGGAATTGTTTTTATAAATCACTTTAAAAGCACTGAACATTTTTAATAAATGTATACTGGAAATTTGCTTGAAATGAGGTATTCTTTTATTAGGCAATTTTTTATTAAAGCATTTTCAGTAGGGGTGCATAATATTTATGTTAAGGGGTTCATGTTATTTAATGTGATTTTGCAGATGGTATAATTCTGCAGTAATTATGAGAACCCAGAGGTTACAAGATGTACTTAATAGAGCATTCTATGCCTTATGGGAGGAGTTCCTGTCACTACATCTATAACTTTTTAGCAAATAAGACTATGGTGCTATTTGTGAGTTATTTATATTATGAGGACATTATAGACACCTAGGGGCAAATTCACTAAAGTGCGAATTTCCGCCAGCCAACGATCCGCCACACTTTGTGCCACTTCTTCAGGCGAAAATTCGCTACCACTACGGTAATTCACTAAAATGCAAAGTTGCATCTCAGCAGCCAAACACTGGTGAAGTTTTGCTAGCATTAATTCGTCAGTGCGAGCATTTCATAGCAATCTTTCACTAGCATTCAATTCTGCCTATCAAAACTTTATTAGAAATCTTAAGTTTAGGTTAATTTGAATAGGGCGGATACACATTGGTCGTATGGAGGTCTTTATTAGAGATGTTGGTGCAAATGCTTGAAGTGGGCACTTATTATTGCAAATGTCCAAGTAGGCAAAATAAAGACAAAAGAGATCTTCTAATGCCCTAGACATGAGCCCACCCTAAAACAAATGTGGCATATCCCTCAATTGGTAAAAAATTGTTAACGCAAAAATATTTAATAAAGAGAAAGTATGTAGGACTGAGTGAAAATTTGCGCGAAACTGCACTAGCAACAGTCTCGTTTGCTAGCGAATGGTCCTCTACACCTGTTAGTAAATTGGCGATGTCCCTACGGATTGGATTTCGGGCAATTTTTCGGTGGAGATGGCCCTTTAGTAAATCTGCCCCTTAGACTTGTATAAAAGCACTTGGGCCGAGGACTTGTGTCTTTATATAGTCATGGAACTCTTCAATGACTCCAAACATCCTTAACAGGAGGAACATTATTACCCTTATATAACGTGCTTAAAGGCAAACTTCTTTTTTAATACATACTGTTGCTAGGGTTTCACCTTGCATGGGACAAAGAATGGAGGACCATGAAGGCTTGGAAAACTGCCTGTGAAACTGTGAGGTTCTAGAGCAGTGATACCCAACCAGTGGCTCCTGAGCAACATGTTGCTCACCAACCCCTTGGATGTTGCTCCCAGTGGCCTCAAAACCAGGTCCGGACTGAGAATTAAAATAGGCCTTGGCATTTCAGGTACACAGAGGCCCAATCAGCCCACACAGAGGCCCAAACAGTCCCCACCAGCCCACTAAATACTGAATTTCTATGGGACCTTATAGCAGCCCTCTGGCATTAGCCAGAAACCACAGATTGCCAGTCTGGGCCTGCTCAAAGCAGATATTCATTTTGAATTCCTGGCTTGGAGACAAGGTTTGGTTGCAGGTGTACTGCACAGTTTTATGGTTTCCTGTTGTGCAAACATTTCCATTTTTATCATTTTGATCACAGTGCCAGATTCCATTTTCCTGCAGCCTGCATCCTGAATTGCATTTCATAAATCATGTCAACCTTCTTTGTGCTTGGACTGAACATCCATACCATTATTTTTATGTTTCTTGTTCTGTGTGATGTAAGTTGAGATATGATTTCATGGATGGATGTATTGGATAAATTAGATCAATGTTTGGTACGTGTCAAGTTATTGCCAACCTATTGGCCTGACGGATTCATATAGGTCAAGCAACTATAAGGCCTACTGTGTCCATCAAAATGCCTTTCCACAGGACTTATTTACTAACAAGGGTGCTAATTGTCACCAAAGCATTTACCCTTAACAACAATCAGATCTGTACTTTCATTACAAATTGGAAGCCTTTGTTAGCTGCACTGGTATAGTTTAGCTCTCGTATTACTGCATATCCAGTAGATAGCTATTTCCCAAGTGATACGCCATTAATGACAAAGCCGCCTTTCAGAGGGCAGCAGTTTTAACCGCACTTTAATGGGAAGCTATTGCTGCCATACCAGGGTTTTGGATAACTATAGTTCTCACTGAGAAAAGCAGCAAACAATGGGCAGGATTCAGTTCCATGAGAAAATGTCATTTTATGGTTATCACGTGAAAACTTATGGTCAAGATTCAGTCTTAGGAGAGAAAACTTTTCTCCTAATTCAGTTCCCGTGTTTTGCATTGAATTGCATCTGGCATTATGGAAAAATCTGGAATCGAACTAGGAGATAAGCTTTTCTCAACAAATATAAAGATGAACTAAAGCTTAACTAAAGAAGTAGCTAGAAATGTTGTGTTGTGTACCAGACCAAGGCATCCACAGCCCTTTAGCAGTAGAGATCTGTGTCTCCAAAGATGCCCCAGTAGCTCCCCATCTTCTTTTCTGCTGATTCACTGCACATGCTCTGTGCTGCTGTCACTTACTGAGCTTAGGGAGCCACTTACAATATACAGTACACATAGAATATAAATGTCACACTATAAGGCTGATTAGTAATTAATACAGATAATTACTAGATGGTAGCTCAGAAAGCAATTAATACAGACAATTACTACATGAAACCAGAGTTTGTCCTGTAGCATCATCTTATATTACAGGCCAACCTCATTTTCTGCTTGATAATTTGCGACGACCACTAAATTTAGCAGCTCAGAGCATATGAGTGTTGCAAGACACTTTCCAAGATGGTGACCCCTGCGACAAGTATGATGTTCTGTATCATTGCTGCTATTGAGAAGCTGAAACTTTATGCTGGTGCAATAAATTTAGTTTATAAAATATGGCATTTTAGACATATTCATTCTTAGTTTTTAGTTCTCCTTTAATCTTGGCAAATCTGTCTGCTGTTGCCATTAGTTGACATATCAGCACTACAGTTCCATGGATGCTTGCAATTAAAGGTTTAAGTCGAATGGTTGCATGGTTCTGTTTTATATCCTTAATTCTAAATTCTTAATATCCTAGCTGGGGAAACATTACTCATTATTATATATGCCTGTAACATAATATTGCTCTTATCAATCAGCTGTGAAAACATCACTCTCCTAACAATATTATTTTGGGGATATTATAACAGTATTAATATACATCCAGTATGACTCCCTATTAGCCCTGTCTGGAGTTAGAAAAAAGTATATATCCTGTTTTTATACAGGCCATGGAACTACTAGGTGACTTATGATATCATTGTACCTGTACTATAAAACTTGGTTCATTATTTATTACGTTCTGTTTATAAAGGTATATTTTATGGTTATTTGTGGATTTTGTGTATTAAACTGAAACTTTCTAATAACTGTTATACTGTACAATATAATATAATTTTAGTTTTTTTTTAATCTGTACTGTATCCCCCCCCCCAATAATGGTCCCCCTGATGCTGGTAACCAAAGGCAAATGTCCTCTATGAGCTTGCCTAATGCTGCCCTCCTAACTTTACATGGAGGTGGCATAGATGTTTTGTTCAGTACTCTGAGGTAGGCTGGACCTTTGGTTGTTTGGACATACAATGGAGATTCTGGAGTTCCACCAGAAGTCAAATGCAACTCAGGACATGGATACCTGGCTTAAGCCTTTTTACTGAAGACTTTTTGACCTTCTTGCTTTCAACTCAAGATGCCGGCCTGCAGCAGGTGAACTAATTGCACAGAAATACCCATACGGATTTTGAACTTGGCTGAATCACTATTTTCTGTTGTGAAAGTGGGAATGTTCTATGCAAGATATTTTTTTGGCACATGCAAATTGTGGAACACAGATGTGTTCAGCAAATAACACAGGGATATTTGCATGCAAACCAACGGTGGCGAGACTCAAACCTAAAAATAAATATTAACTGCCAAGCTATAGAGTTATAATCCATGGAAGGGGTATGTCCCCTTTCACCTCTGTGTAGATCACCCGGATTTACAAGGAAAAACACAGTTTATGGGGCTGGGGCTTTTTATGGTTTTGGGCATTCGGTAACACTCAAACTCACATTTGTTTGTTAACTGAGAAAATGCAGGCAAATCTATCCAGGAAACCTCAGTTGTTAAGGGTACTGGCTCATAAGGTGTTTTGAGGGGTGTTCTGTAGGTGGGAGCAAATGCTCAAAATTACCCTCAAGGGCAATCAGCTGCAAGCATTGGGGAAACTCACATAAAGGGGAAATAAAGCCTAACTAAAGAAGGAGCTAGAAATGTTGTACATTATGTTTTGTGCTTCTGTACCAGCCCAAGGCAACCACAGCCCTTTAGCAGTATAGATCTGTGTCTCCAAAGATGCCCCAGTAACTCCCCATCTTCTTTTCTGCTGATTCACTGCACATGCTCTGTGCTGCTGTCACTTACTGAGCTTAGGGACCCACTCACAATATACAGTACACATAGAATAGAAATGTCACAATATAAGACTTATTGTAATTAATAGTAATAAATACAGATAATTACTATATGGCAGTACAAAAACCAGTGCAATTAGCATCACAATTTAATAATCAGCCCTGTAGCATCAGCTTATATTACAGGCCAACCTCATTTTCGACTTGATAATTTGCACTGCTGCCATGAGGCAAATTGAGGCGGCAGCTTACCAGGGGCGGCAAAAAGTCACTCTTGGAAACTTAAAGAGCTGAAATTCCAGTTATTTAACCAGAATGGTGTTGTAGTTTTCTCCTAATAGTCAAACCCAAAATGAAAAAAGACATTACTAGATATTATATCAAGCAAATGTATTTTTCTCTTTCTGTAACTGATCAGCTGAATAAAAAAAAATACTAGTTGCTAAATGCCGAACTGCTACATTTTTACCAATACGCGGAATTTGTTTTTTTGCAGCACATGTAAATTATTTGTTGATATACTAGACGGCTGGAGACACTTTAAGCACCTGAGGGATTACACTGTTAACACAAAGCTTGTTCTTTTAAATAGTGCTGACCTTTCATTCTTAAAGGGCCCCAGAGAAAAATACCCCAATCTGGCAGATCTCTCTGCACATTTCTTTGCTGTTTTTTCTTGTTAAAGAATGCAGATGTTTAAAGGGGCACGTGCCTTAACTGTCCTGTTGGCAGTGTGGTTGCGTGAGGTTCCTGTTTTTTTCCAGACAGTGTACGGTTGGCCACACACACAAATATATACATTTTTTTTGTCAGGTCCAGAGAAATTTTACAAGGGCATATATATTGGCTCATTAGCTCACCCAGGCTGCACCCTTCTTTGCTTCTGCTTGATCCGACATCAGGGAAAGGGGACCTGTGCTACTTCCCATTAATATAAATAGAAAGCCATCTATGATGACTTTACAAGTAGCAATTATCAAAATGTATTTTTTACTATAGACTCCTCTATGTTAGAACAGTGCCATATATTTATAGAAACAAAGTGGTAATGCTGCGCTGAAAGGAAATGGAATATGTCAGGTTTCAGTTCCCAGAATCCACTATGTTTGCTTGCTGTGTGGTGCTAGCCATTTAAGTGTTAACTCTGCTCTCCTTAGCTGATGGTTCAGAGCATTGCTACCAGATCCACGGTTACATTTAAAATAATACAACATTTTGTGCAGAAGAAGAACCCCCTGTAGGTCCGTGGTCAGTTTTGGTCAGAAGGGTCTACCTGTGTGCAAGTTGGAAAACACATTCAGGGTTCAGTGTTAAACTATGTTTTTCTCAAATCAACTTTTTAACCCCCTTTCTGGAATGTTTGCTTTTTCCTTTTCTCTCTTTGAACGCAGGTATGTTTATTCTGTTGTACACACAAATCCCATCCCATTTGGTGTCAGAGCAGTCAAACTTTGGTTAATAGGTACTGAAGGACATGCAAAGCCTCAAACTTGTGCTGCAGTAAATGTACCTCTGCAGGCCTGGACTGGCAATCTGTGGGTTCTGGCAAATGCCAGAGGGGCTGCGGTATGGTTTCATAGAAAGTTACCATATAGTGGGCTGGTAGGGGGCTGCTTGGGCCTCTGTGTACTTGGAATGGCAGGGCCTATTTTGACTCCCAGTCCAGTCCAGAGTCTGTCGTATGATTCCACAGGTACCGTAGCATATGAGGCATTTGCACTTTTTCGATACAAATGCAAGCTAGTTTTACTGGAATAGATACAAACATCGCAAGTTGCACATTGTCCTTCAGGTGTTTGATTACAAGGAAAATTATACAAATCACCATTGTAAATCTTATATGTACTAAATAGCCTGAAGTTTGCTACTTGTCTAGTAACCCATAGC
Organism: Xenopus laevis; assembly: GCF_017654675.1. Taxonomy (NCBI): domain Eukaryota; kingdom Metazoa; phylum Chordata; class Amphibia; order Anura; family Pipidae; genus Xenopus; species Xenopus laevis. The sequence goes on along the minus strand of NC_054383.1, from coordinate 109,887,799 downwards.
AACCAATTAGCATGTAGAATTTACAGATCAGCTCTTAAAGCGGACCAGTCACCCAAACATAAAAAGCTGTATAACAAAAGTCCTCTTAAAATTAAACATGAAACTCAAATTCTTTTTTTCTTTCTTTTTATTAAACTATCTATACAGGTATGGGATCCATTATCCGGATAGCTCCGAATTACAGAATGTGCGTCTCCCATAGACTCCATTTTATTCAAATAATCCAAATTTTTAAGATGATTTCCTTTTTCTCTGTAATAATAAAACAGTAGCTTGTACTTGATCCCAACTAATATATAATTAATCCTTACTGGAAGCAAATCCAGCCTATTGGGTTAATTTCATGATTACATGATTTTCTAGTGGACTTAAGGAATGAGGATCCAAATTACAGAAAGATCCATTATCCAGAAAACCCCAGTTCCTGAGCATTCTGGATAACAGGTCCCATACCTATACCCAGTGTCAGACTGAGACGCCAGGGGCCCACCAGAAGTCCTTAGGCTGAGGGCCCACTTTCCAAATGATTATACCTCCTCTTCTCACCTCTTTATTCTCCTAGTCTCTTTTCTGTACATACTATACTCTATTCTTTCATTATTAAGCATCTTTTTTCCTGTAAAGAAATAGGGAATGATCATAAAATAGACCAAATGATGAGAAGCAAGAGACCCACTGACACCTGGGCCCACCTGGAGTTTTCCTGGTATCCCAGTGGGGCAATCCTACTCTGCCTGTACCTGTTATATACTGGTTACAACTGTCAATCATATATTGTCTGCCCTTCCTTTATACCTTAGGCCAGTGATCCCCAACCAGTGTCTCGTGAGCAACATGTTGCTCTCCAACCCCTTGGGTGTTGCTCCCAGTGGCCTCAAAGCAGGTGCTTATTTTTGAATTCATGGTTTGGAGGCAAGTTTGGTTTCATAAAAACAAGGTGTACTGCCAAACAGAGTCTCCTGTAGGCTGTCAGTCCACATACAGCCTACCAAATAGCCAACCACAGCACTTATTTGGCACCCCAAGGACTTTTTTCATGCTTGTGTTGCTCCTCAACTCTTTCTACCTTTAAATGTGGCTCATGAGTCAAAAAGGTTGGAGACCCCTGCCTTAGGCACTAGGGATGGGCGAATTTGACCCGTTTTGTTTCGCCAAAAATTTGCCGCTGGCGGAATGTCGCCAACGCCCATTGAAGTCTATGGGTGTCAATTTTTTTTTGTATTTTTCAAATTTTTTTGGACGCGCAACTTTTTTTTTTTTGATGCACAATGCCATACAAGTCAATGGGTGTCATTTTTGCGCAAAACAAGGCAAAAAAATTCGCCCATCCCTATTAGGCACAGAGATGGGGCAGGCAATTACTTTGACTTTCGATTTTGCACTTACTAGATGCCATTGCACTCCTCACAATCCCCCTCGCTCCTCAGCAATTAAATTAGTTAGCCAGTGCATGGGCCATCAGGTCCCCCATTCTGGAGCATAAAAAAGATTTTGGCATGATCTAAAGATAACAGTGTCCACAAAATGGCTGCTGCCTGTTTCACATCATTGTGAATTGCCAGACTAAAAGAAACAAGATTTAAATTATTTATATAGTGTGGAAGTAAAGTTTATTTTGCTTGACTAACATCATAAAATAGGATTTGGAATTATTTCTTAGGGTCAAGTTTCCCTTTAAAAAACACAGCTGATTGGTCGCTATGGGTTACTAGATGTAAAACATAGGTGCAATATGGGAAATGTGTGTTTGTGGCCAGACACGCGTCATACACGCTGCAGACGGCAAGGCCGCAACTTTGATGAATTTAGATTGAAGTTGAGTTGCAGTCACACAATGAGATACAGAAAATGATCTCTCTCTCTTTCTTTCCCTCACACAGGAAGAGAAGCAAGATGGCTATCAAAGGTTGCCTGAGCGTTACCAAATATTTCCTGTTTGTCTTCAACCTGTTCTTCTTTGTAAGTACTTTGTGCATTTTGTTTTCACTGTTATTTTTTCACTTAATGATTCCTGCAGTTGCAGCAGGGTGGCACAAATAACAACAACAAGCACTTTAAGGGAGAATCTTTGGATAGTTTGTGGTGTCTTGATTACACTGCAAATTTGCCCTTTGATTTGGTGAAAAATGTTACCCAAGCTTGGAGCAGTCAAGGGGTCTGAGGCAATTTATAACCAATTAAACACCAGTAGCATCCCCGAAGTATCCATCATAGTTAACAATTCCACTATCACCCCCTCTCCCCAGGCCCGGTGCCTTGGGGTTATCCTAGATTCTGCCCTGTCATTCACTCCTCATATCCAGTCACTTATTAAATCATGTCACTTCCACCTTAGGAACGTATCCAAAATACGATCAATCACCCAAGACGCTGCCAAAATTCTTATTCACTCTCTCATCATATCGCGTCTAGACTACTGTAACTCTCTTTTAATTGGCCTCCCCCTCCAGAGACTGTCACCTCTCCAGTCCATAATGAACACTGCTGCGAGGCTCATACACCTCAGCAACCGCTCATCCTCTGCCTCGCCATTCTGTCAATCCCTGCACTGGCTTCCGTTACCTTTCAGAATCAAATTCAAATTAATGACACTGACTTTCAAAGTACTTCACAACTCTGCTCCACCCTACATCTCTGAACTCATCTCTATATACTCACCCACTCGCTTACTTCGCTCCTCTACTGACCTGCTACTCAACTCTTCTCTCATTACCTCCTCACATGCTCGCATTCAAGACTTTGGAAGGGCTGCACCCCTCCTCTGGAACGCTCTCCCACGATCTGTCCGACTTTCTCCCAACCTTTCTGCTTTCAAAAAATCTCTGAAAACGCACTTCTTTCGAGAAGCCTACCCTCACTCTGCTTAACTACCAAACGCAACACCACATACAACACCACATTTCTCACCCACTTACTTCGATCTTGCCCACTCCCACACCTTGTGTATTACTCCCTTCCCTTTAGACTGTATGCCTATGCATAGGGCCTTCCTCACCTCTTTGTACCTGTATTGATTGTGATGTTTGTTACTCCATATATTCTATGTATGTAATTCATGTGATGTAGTTGTATAATCACAGTTACTTTACAGTGCTACGCAATATGTTGGCGCTATATAAATACATGTTAATAAATAATAATAATTAGGAGTCCCTATGCCCCCCACCCAAGTTTTCATGGCACGTCATGTAGTAACAGGTTCAAGTAATCTATATATTTGTCAACCACTGGCAGATTATCTTCTACATTCAGCAAAAGCGTCTGTCTGTTTGGGTACATATTGTTATGGGCACCAGTTACTACATGCAGTGCCCTCTGCTAGTAGGAGTAGGATTAGTGCAAGGGGTTGCCACACGAAGAGTTTAGCCCAGCAGTTCTAGGATTGTATATGTGGATAAATATATAGGGCAGTATATGCCTGTATAAAGGTATGGGATCTATTAGCTGGAAACCCATTATCCAGAACACTTCAAATTATGGGAAGGTCATCTCCTCTAGACTTCATTTTAATAAAAAAGCTCAACATTTTAAAAAATATTTCCAAGTACCTTATACTTGATCCTTATTGGTAGCAAAAAAAATGCTATTGGTATAAATTAATGTTTAAACAATTTTTTAGCAGGCCTAAAATATGGAGATCAAAATTACAGAAAGACCCCTACAAATTCCAGGTCCCAAGCATTCTGGATAACAGGCCCTTTACCTATGATTTACAGATGATCAAAATAAATAGAACCTATGGAGAAAAAATACATTCTGCCTATTCTTTGAATTTCCAAAAAATCCTATTTTTAAGTAGTTTTTATTATTATTTCACACTTACTATCTTACAATGAATTATCTGTTAGTTTAATTAGAGAGCCTGAACTCTGTATGGGGGTTTGTTTGTTTATTGGTAAACCAATTATCTACTGTACCTTGCAAGGCCCCAACCATGGAGTCGTTTCAATTTCCCTTAGTCTGTTTTGCTCATGTTATATCAAACACCATAGAATATTTGCAATAACTGGCAAAATGTACATTCAGCACAAGCCATATTTGTTACACTCATGTTGAACAAGGGGTACACTTTAATGAATAAAAATATAATTCTAAGCAACTTTCCAGTGTACATAAATTAGAAATGTAAATGTCATTTGTAAATATATAATTGCAACAGAAAGCAGTATTTGTATATCTTAGTTTTCACCTCTCACCCCTGGTTACAGCTCTTGAAACAAGGTCTGCTCCAGGTCTGTCGGCTTCTGATGTTTCGTTAAGGATTCAAAACCAGTAGTTCCGAGAATATAGAGTACTTACACTCAATTCTCAATAATTTTAAAACCCCTGAAATTTTTTAATTACCGTATGCTGGAAAGTAGTTCAGAATTACATTTTATTTTCATTATGAAACAAAAACTGTTTTGGGGTGGATTCCACTTTAATATTATGAATAATCTGATATTAACATACTTACACAGTTGTGTTTCTTCGGTGGCCAAGCCACATCACACTGTATTGAAATGAGATTAAACGAGAAGGAAAGTCATTTGGCACTTGGGGGTGCCAAATGTTAGGTACCCCCAAGCGATTGTATTCACTTACTGGGCTGGTGCTTCTGTCAGGAGAAAACTGCAGTGGCCCACGGTTATTCCAGCGAGCACCACGGAGCGATCCTCATCCTGCTTCTTCTTTCTTCAAATTTCCCGGGGCAGACAGGTGTAGTAGAACTAAATAGTCGGCCTTTTCATTAGAGTTTGTCTATTCCCTGTACTGAGCATGTGCAGCCGCGAGAAGAAAGAAGAAGCAAGAAGAGGATCACTCCGTAATGCGTAATGGAAGAACCCAAAGGCTTGTGACTAGGGCGGCATGGTTTTGGGGCGGCCCTCAGGGTGCCTATTTTTTCATTTTTTTTTTTTAAAACCCGCCCCACACTCCACCACAGATTTCCATAGGAAATCCTGTGACAGAGCTAAGGGGGTGGGGGGTAGGGGGCTGAGGAAGAATGCGTCAGCATGTGACGTCAGCGTGCACAACGCGTGACGTAGGACTGCATTGGACCTAAATACTGCCCTGCCGGGGCTGGTGCAGTTTTCTTCTGATGGGAGAACCAGTCTGGGGTTTCAGGTAAGTAAATACAATCACTTTGGGGACTTTGGAACCGCCAAGTGCCAAATGACTTTCCTTCTCCTTTCAGGTCTGGACTGAGATTCAAAATAGGCCCTGGCAATTCAAGTACATAGAGGTGCAAACAGGCCCCCACCAGCCCACTAAATATTGTCAGTCTATGACATCTTACAGCAGCCCCTCTGGCATTTGCCAGACCAACAGATTGCCAGTCTGGGCCTTGAAGTTCCCCTAAAATTTGCTATTTATATTCAGCTCTGAGCTTGTGTTATTGACTCATATAATGTGAACTACAGTTTGTTACAGGCTAATAGCACACTAGGGTATATAAATACCAGAGGTGAAAAGGTGCCTTCCACACCTTATATGTGTGCACTGACAGGCATAGTCAGCGTATATATACCAGCAGAGAAAATAAGCCATGTGCCAAATAAATCTTTATCACTGTCCATCTTTTTTGCTGTTTTGGCTCTGATGTTTCTGCTCTATAAAACAGAAAAGGCAGGTATGTTTTTCTAAGGGTTTGAAGATTAATTATGGTATTATAGGATTATAATTCAACCCCCAAACAATATTTTGCTGAGCTCTGAACTGTGTATATATATATATATATATATATATATATATATATATATATATATATATATATATATATATATATATATATATATATATATATATATTGGATCTTGTCTTTCTCTTGTGGGTAAGCAAATGAGAAATAACATGAAAAGGAATAAATGCAGCAATTTATGTGTTCTTTTTTCTTCTCTTGCATCAATGAAAATATTTTAGGAATATTTCATCTAGGAATAAAACCAAAGCAAAAGGCATATGCAAAAAAAATAAGGTTTAAAGCTTTTCCAGGCTTGCCTGTTAATAGCCAAACAGCTTCCAAACGCTATTACCTTTCTCCTATGATAATGTATCAAAATCAGGATATCAGATCACTACTCACGGGAATATGCAGGGCACTTGTGGAACTGTTAAAGAATTGGATAGGCCTGGAAACTCAACATACATTAGTAAACTAAGTTAACCCTTGCATTACTGGCACAGTCTGTCGCTTACTGTAGAGTCTGGAATGGGAGGCAAGACTACAAATACTTTAAAAGGGCACTTTTAAATGTAGTTATAGTGTAATTTAGTGGTGTGGAGTGTAATTTAGGGTGGAATGGATTTAGGGTGGTAGCAGACGGGGAGATTAGTCTTCTAGAGACAAATCTTCTCTACTGCTTGTGACTAATTTCCCTAAAATGCCTTCCTGCCGGCAAGAATGCAAATCTCCGGTGGGATGGCAAACGTATCGCTTTGGAATTCTGAAGTTGCCGGAAGTTTCCTCTTGATTCGTATGCCATCCCACCAAAGTTTTGCATGCTTGCCAGCGGGAAGACATTTGGGGGGAGTAGTCACGGCAGTAGAGAAGATTTGTCCCTGGGCAACTAATCTGCCACCTTAGAGTTATGCTGCTACTTTGGATGTATTCATGCTGCTGTATTCCATGCACAAAACAGATCCTACTTTGCAAGCAAAACTGCAGTAGGAATCGACTGGTTATCTAGTTTCGGTTGTACATTTCAGAAATTCTAATGTCATTTAGAAATCGGTATATCTGGAATTAACTAGCCTATGTCAGACTTTTAGTTACCAACCAAGATACATGTGAAATTGCGGAAGTGCTATACTATAGGCATACAGTCACTCTAACATATCCCACAGCCACAGTCTTTTCCCATACACTGTTATCCCACTGCTACTATAGGCACCATCTCTCCCTACTATACCTGCTATCCTACAGTCACAGTCCCTTCCCAGAGACTATTATCCCACTGTTACTATAGGCACCATCTCTCCCTACTATACCTGCTATCCCACAGCCACACTCCCTTCCCAGAGACTATTATCCCACTGTTACTATAGGCACCATCTCTCCGTACTATACCTGCTATCCCACAGCCACACTCCCTTCCCAGAGACTATAATCCCTACTGCTACTATAGATACTATCTCACCCTACTATGCCCTATTAATTATAAGTTGCTTTTTGTATGTTCTTTTCCCAAAGAGCACATCTGATGCCACAAGACCAGGCAAATTGCCTTTTCATAGACAAGCAAACAACTGACCCGTTGACTGAGCAGAAATGCTTCTATACACACATAAACTGAAATACTATCTGTCAGGCATGTTTTCAGGTTTCAGGTGACAGGGAATGTATCTGTGTCAGAAATGTTACTATCCCTCTGTTGTGCTTGTAACCTTGTTTTTTTAAGAAGTTGCTGCTTGTTATCAAACCTTCCATTTACTGCTCATCTCCCCTCTTATTAACCTCTGCCAAGTCTTGATGAATGGGACATTCCTGTTTTTAAGCACAGTGCTGAAGGTTAAATGTCACATGTACGTGTGTCTGTATGGGCCCACTGGATAAACCTGTTCCACTGAGTTTTCTGTTCTTTAAGATGAATACAAGAAACAAGCAGAGCAATGGAACGGTTCAGGTTACTGAAAGGAGCAGGAAGGGGCATATCGAATTTTTTACAATCAGCTTAATAATATTGGCAATGAGAAATAGTATATGGGACCTGATTTAATTTTGTGATAAAAATAATACCTTTACTGGAGCACCTCCTTAAATCCTGTTAAGGTCCTTGTCGCTGTCACAAATGTCTTTATGTTTTCCCTAGAAGTAAATAGGTAGTCAGCTCTGCCGGCACCAAGGAAATATGAACTATGAATGAATATGACTTACTACCATCTCATTTATTTGCCACGGCACCATTTACAAAAGCATGTGACACCTCTTATAAGACATATTATCACTGCCTTGAACAGTGGTGCACAGGAAATATATCATTTGAGGCCTAAAATTTCTCTCGAAATGGTGCATATTCATAAAATGAGTACCACTGTCTGAGAGAGGTGGTAGAGTAGCCCTTTGCCTTAAAGGAAGAGTAACACCTAAAAATGAAAGTGTTGAAAAAAAGTAATGATAATATAATGTAATGTTGTGCTGCACTGGTAAAACTGCTGTGTTTGCTTCAGAAACGTATTATCGTTGCAGTGTAGAAATGGGGGCAGCCATTCAAAGCTGAAAAAGGCACAGGTTACACAGCCTATAACAGATAATCTCTGTAGTATGTAATGGGATTCTTCAGACCTTATCTGTTATCTACTGTGTATCTTGTGCTTGAACGACTGCCCCATGGCTACACAGCAGCTTGTTTATATAAACTATAGTAGTGTTTCTGAAGCAAACACACCAGTTGTACAGTGCAGGGCAACATTTAGTACATTATATTGTCATTCCTTTAAAACACTTTCATTTTTTGGTGTTATTGTTCCTTTAATACAATTATTTTAGAGCATGGTTATCCTGGAGTATTAGTTGCCCATTAAAGATATCATGCCATGACGCTAGGTGAGAAGAAGAGTAGATGGTATTCAGCCAGACTCCTCTTACTTACTTTCAACTCAGTTATTGTTAGATATGTGCAAGGGATGGGCCATTGTTATTGCAGTGCCATATGATTGTGTCTTTATATTAATTCAGAAGTAATCCTAATTTTCAGCAGACCCCATGTCACATGCCTTCATGCGTGGACACACATGTCAAGGCTTCCACTGCTTCTGCAATCGGCAACACCACTCTGCAACTCTGCATTTCGGGGCCAGGAATGTGGGGGAGTGGGCCATCACCTTGTCACCTTTTTTGGACTTGTCTTTCATATCACACGTTCCATGTAGTTCTTGCATACAGAGAATTCTCTCATAACATTGATTTCAGATGTTCTTTGAGCTGTTATGTGGATTGTTAATTCAAGTCTCACTCTTGTTTTCCTTGCCAGATCCTAGGAGGTGTGTTGCTCTGTTTTGGGCTATGGATTCTATTTGACAGAGGCAGTTTTGCAACTATGATAGGTAAGTGAGATCATTTGCACTGAATGTTACATATTTTTAGGCAGTGAGACCTTAAGCAATGTGCTTTCAAGCCCCCCGTCACCTACTGTTCTTTTCATTTGTGCACTGTAAATATAGGAAGTAAGCATTGTACAAAGCCCACATTGGTAAAATAATAAGGTGATGGCACCACATTAAATATATTTAATAGTTTACATGCAGAATAAAGACAAAGGGGAAGTCTCACTGTCCACCCAAGTTTAAAGGAGAAGGAAAGCTCCAAGACAGTTTATTGCCAACAGATTAGCCACAATTGTGCAAGCTAGAACGCTATATTTATTCTGCAAAATGCTTTACCATACCTAAGTTAACCGCTCTAGATACTGTCTCTGTTTGTTTAGGATAGAAGCTGCCATATATGCTTGGTGTGACATCACTTTTTGCCTGAGTCTCTCCCTGCTCACTTACAGCTCTGAGCTCAGATTACAGCAGGGAGGGGAGGAGGGAGGGGGAGAGGCACAAACTGAGCATGCTCAAGCCCTGCCCTGGAGATTTATGCTGAAAACAGGAAGTCTGATACAGAAGCCCATGTGAACACAATAAAAGGAAAGAAATGCTGTGTTTCTTTTGACAGGAGACTCATAGCAGCATTACTTTGAGGGTTTACTTGTGTATTTATATAGACCTTTCTGATAAAGCTTACTTAGTTTTAGCCTTTCCTTCTCCTTTAAAGGTTGTATACTAGCAACTGAAAAGAGGAAAATGTAGTGAGATCCCCAAAATAATCAAAACAAAAAACGGATTAATTAAAAGTACAAAATCATTTATTAAGACATAGCGAAGTGGCCTAATGCACCTTGTGCCTGTTGGGGCACTTACTCATAGTAACACAAAATGCGTTAGGTCTCTTCCCGATGTACTAATAAAATTTTGTACTTCTAATTAATCAATTTTTTGTTTTGATTTTTTTGGGATCTCACTACATTTCACCTCTTTACTGTGCACTGTAGCCTGGATATTTAATTATGTGAAAGGTGCAGCCCATCTCTCTTATATCAAATTAAGATGTAGTAAATGTCATCTCTATTAGACCCCCACAAAAAGAAAATTCTAATGAAAAGAAATATATAATTCCAGCAGTTACTGAGCCCCCATATCTTTATATATAGGATGATATTCTGCTTCGCATGCATATCTTGAAATTGCTTATCAGTAAAAGAATTAAATTCAGCTGTAACCAGAAAATTGCTTTTTGCCACCCCTGGTAAAGTGCCACTTCTTACACTTGACCATTGCCACTAGTGTGCAAAGCTTTATAATGACAACCTAAACTTTAAAGGAGAATTCAACCCTTAAGCAAAAAAACCCATACCCCTCACTCCACGCTGACCCCCCTCCCTCCTCCCCTCAGCCTAACTGCCCCCCCCCCGGGAAATGCCCCTAACTTTTTACTTACCCCTCGGCACAGATTCAGGCATCGGAGTTCACCACAGCCATCTTCCGGGTCTTCGTGTTTTCTTCTGCGTTTTGCCAATTTCCATCCATTTTGGCGCATCTGCAGAGGGAGCTCCCGGTGCGAGCAGCCATGTGATGTCACTTGCATGCGCATAACACGCATGTGACGTCACGCGCATGTGCATAATGAACATTTCGGGGGAAGCTTTTCATTATGAGCATGCGAGTGACCAGACATGGCTGCTCACACCGGGAGCTCGCTCCCCGTGCGGGTAGCCTAGCGCTGGTGGGGGCATTTTTTTTCACAAAAAACTATTGTCATCCCCAACCAGAATGCAGGCTCTATTAGACCGCACCTTTGGTTGGGAATAAGATTTTTACCCAACATGTGCCCTTTAACAGAGAAATTGAAGCTATTCCATGTTTGGTTCTTGCAAGGTAGATCATTAGATTACCAGTATACAGGGGTATAATAGACTCCTAATAACAAAACACAAAATCACAACAAGAGGGTGAAGGCAACAAAACATCAGAAAATACCTTCATATTGGTGTCAGTGTAAAATATTTGACTTGTGTAAGCCCTGTAATTGCCCTGTTCTGCATTGTGCAACACAGCTCAAATGTTTTAAACCTTCTATATCCTACAGTCTTCCTACATATAGCCAGCGCTTCATGCTCCAAATTGTTTTCTCTGCTTCACTTTGCATGCTGCTTCCCGACCTAAATTAATTGATGCTGGTATCTTTGCTCCGTTTTTTAATAAGCATTCATACCCACATCTCAGTGACGTAACTAGAGGGGGAAACGGCCGGGAATCGTGGCGCGTGCGCTGCCGGGGGGGCCCTGAAGGGGGTGCAGGCCCTGGCCCAATCGCACCCCCTGCTCCCCCGGTAGTTACGCCACTGCCACATCTTATCATACTGACCTGCAGGTATGGGACCCCCTTGCACTGTGATGTCTCACTAAAGGGGCCCCACCTCCAGCTTGGGAACCTCTGTCTTAAGACCTTTGTTTCTTGGTGAAGAGAACAAAACATCTGATATTTTTCCATGTGTCTTCTTACCAATTGCAAGATTTAAAAGGTATCAATACAGAGATTAACTGGCCCCTGCAGGACCGGAACTATGGGTAGGCAGAAGAGGCACGTGCCTACGGCGCAAAGGCAGAGGTGCGCCAGGCACATACTAGGGCGCCTGGTCGACTTGGCCCGGCACTGGGCCTCTGCATAGTTTAAACCTCAAATTCACACTGTAATCCCCTGTATTGTTCACACCTGTGATCCCCCTGTATTGTTCATACTTCTGACACCTCTATTGTTCACATCCTAAAGCCTGTGCTGTTCTACCTGAGACCCAGACTGAAACTGCCCACATTGTTCACCTGTTCAGACTTTATACAAAATGCTAATGGGGCACCAGCACTGTGTCACTGTATGTAGTACATTTTAGACTGGTCCTGATTCCTGTCTCCTGCTCTGTTCTGTCTTCCCTATGCTCCCTGTGTGTGTCATACTTTGCCTGCTCTTTGCACCCTGTGTTTGCCATACTCTGCCTGACCTATGATCCCTATGGAACACAAGCCTGGTATTTGTTCTGGGGGTTTGTTAGCATTTGAAAATTATTGTTAGAGGCCCCTAAGGTGTTTAATTATATGCTGGGGTACTGTATTATACACAGGGGAGGTGTGTTATACACAGGGGAGGAGGAGGCATATGGATTTAAGGGTATGTCTTAATATGACTTAACATTTTTCACATATGAGTGGCATCCCTGCCAGTCCTGGGCCAAGGTAGTTTGGCACCCTAGGCAAGAGCTTCAATCAGCGCCCCCTGCCCTGCATTACCATTTACCTCCTTACCATGATGGTTTTTAAATAAAGAAAGCAAGAAAATTTACAACACTTTTTCATTTATATTACTGCCCCCTGTACCTGTACCAGCAAGCTCAGCAGTCATCCATTATACAAACCCCCCGTACCTGTGCCAGTAGCCATCCATCATACTGCTCCTCCGTACCTGTACCAGCAAGCTCAGCAGCCATCCATCAGACAGCCCTCCTGCAGCCATCATATTGCCCCCAATCCTTACCTGTGCCAGCAACAGCCAAAAATAAATCTGATCACATCATATTGCCCCCAAGTATTTATGTACCTGTGCCAGCGCCCAGCCCAGCAGCAACAGCAAATATATGGCCCCAAATCTGTACCTGGCTGTGTCAGCAGGAAGCTTCACACTTTCACAGTAATATAAAGAATGTCTTCAGTTCAGTGCAACTGTGTAAGGCTGAGAGCAGCAACCGTGAGCCACACCAAGCAGCCCCCCAGCTCTCTGCCTCTCTCTGTCACCCAACCGCATCAGTGACGTCATATACGTACGTCGCGCTGCTCTGCCGCACTGCACAGAAGGAGCTATTACTTGCTGGCAAGAGGGAGAAGGTGAAGGAGGGGGGATTCCACCCGACTGAGTGACCATGATTAATGAAACAAATTATTAAATAAACGCTTGGAAAAAATGAAGAAAAAAAAACCCTTTTAAAAGTGCGCCCCTCATTGATAGCGTCCTAGACAGCCGCCTACTCTGCCTACCCCTAGTTCCGGCCCTGATCCCTGCAGTGAGCACCAACCATCTGTTTTTTTGGTGTGCTATTAATGTGGACATGGTCTTGCGGTAACATGGGTGTGGTTTAAAGTGGGTGTGGTCTAAAACAGGGAGTGGCTAACACTGGCTTCCATTATCGTCCCTCCACCATGTAGATTAGAAAAATTCCGGCCCTCTTTACCATATAACTTGGACAGCACTGATCTACTGGGAAAACAACCAGCATGCAATGTCCTTGTTCATGACATGAGAAGGGGGCAATTCTACAAATGACATATGCCTGTAAAAAATGCATTTTAAAGATGGTAAACAAAAGATCCCTTTCATGAAGGCTGTTGCAAAAAGCCACATTAGTGACTAGAGAGTTATAATAAACAAAAAAGAGTCGGAGGTGCTGACATGTATGTGTTTGGCAAGCATAGTATTTCCATAAAACAAAACAAAACCAAGAGAAAGGAGAAATGAAGAGTGAATGTGCAGTTTCCAGGCTGTGTTCCAACATGTACATTTCTATGCTTGTGTGATGTCTCCAGGCGAAGGCTGAAAGTTTTAAAAAGCAGAGAATGAGAGTGATTCAGTCGTTGGTATTTATATAACCCATTTCTGATGCCCACCTTTGCCTTCTCTCCCTCAGGCTCCTCGGTGCCCACCTTGAAGGTCTGGTCGTATGTATTCTCGGGCGTGGGAATCCTCACCATGCTGCTGGGTTTCCTAGGCTGCCTCGGGTCACTCAAGGAAATCAAATGCCTGCTGGGATTTGTAAGCAGAACCATATAGATTTATTCCCTTCCAGCCATTAATTAGGATGTCTAGACTGCAGCCCCCAGCTACTGATCATGTACATTATTAGGGGGTGCTGGGAACTGTAGTTGGCCTATGGGAACGCAAAAGACTGGAAACATTTAGTTACAATTTTCATGGTGCTTTTTCTCATTTTAAAGTTATGATTTACCTGCTAATTATTTAACCTTACCTTGAGCTGTGCACTCAACCGTTATGCGCCACTAGCTTAGCCACTTCCCTAGATAAACACCTGCACTTTCCTGTATGCTTTATTAAACTAAGATGCATGCATAACCAGCAGGAAGCTTGTTCCAAAGTGGTATTTGGGTGGGACAGCATGAAGCTGACAATCAAGTGGAAGTGTATAGTAATATCAGAGCCAGGGTTGTTTTAGGGTAAGTCCACACAGGGCATTTTGGGTCGATTTGGTCGCCTGGCGACTAATCGCCTTGTTTTCAACCAATCTCCCCAAACGCCTTCCCTGTCTCTGGCTAAAATGAAAAAAACTCCAGCGCTAATCACATGCGGCGATTCGCTTTCCAAAGTTTCCTTGTGAGGCAACTTCCGGCGACTTCGGAAAACGAAGCACTGGCGTTTTTTCATTTTAGCTGGCGCAGAGTCAGGGAAGTCGTTTGGGGAGATTGGTCGCCGCAACAACGAGGCAATTAGTCGCCAGGCAACCAAATCTCCCCAAAAGCCCTGTGTGGCCTGACCCTTAAGCTGTGGTGGGTTCCCTAGAAATTCAGACTTTATCCTGTAATCAAAGTGACTCTGTCCCACGTATGCCCCTTTTGTTATTGTTAGATTGCAAAGCTCATCACTCTGTGATAGCATTTAGTTGTTGTTGACAGCTTTACATTGTACAGGTACAGAATCCGTTATCCGGAAACCCGTTATAGGCTATAGGAACAGCTGCAAAGGATCCATTGTGGACCCCATTAAGCTATTGGGACCCCATTAGTCTCTGATTAAGCAGGGGTGGAACTACCGGGGGAGCAGGGGGTGCGAGCGTGCCAGGGCCCGCACCCCCTCAGGGCCCCCCGGCAGTCCGCGCACCGTTCATATCCCGGCCAGTTTACAGAGGGGGGCCCGGCTGCACGTCCTGCGCCAGGGCCCGCCCCCCTCTAGTTCCGTTTCTGTGATTAAGTGCAGACCTATTGCATCTCATGCAGTCATACACTAGCTTGTTGTCTAGCAAAGGAAAGCAGTATAGCAAATGCAAATGCTACAGGTATAGGATCCATTATCTAGAAACCCGTTATCCAGAAAGCTCCGAATTACAGAACGGCCATCTCCCATAGACTCCATTTTAACCAAATAATTAAAACATTTTTAAAATGAGTTCCTTTTTCTCTGCAATAATAAAGCAGTATTGTGTACTTGATTCCAACCAAAAGATCCCTTATCTGGAAAACCCCAGGTCCTGAGCATTCTGGATAACATATACCTGTATAATTTATATTCATAGCCTGGCTTCTGGTATGTGCTTTTGCAGCTTCTCCTCTGATGGGTGTGCCCAACTAGATTTTATAATTGCTTCTTTTCATAATCACAGAATGACTTCAAAAGCATTCACCTCTTATTTAATCAGGATCAAAAGAGAGAATAATTATGAGCAATTATGTAAAAAAAATGCACATTTTTATCCTGTATTTATATAGGGATGTACAAAGATTATACATTATTTTCTTCAGTCCCTTCCCCAGTGGAGCTAGTGTCAGTTTTATGAGGACCCAATTAACCTACCAGTATATTTTGGAGTGTGGGATTAAACCCAATGAACTGCACGCAAGCAAAGGGGAGCATACAAACCCCTTGGAGATAATTTTGCAGAAGGAAATGTCTATTTCTATTTTAGAGTCCCTCTACTGAGGGAATCAGACACAGATCCTATAGTTGCACGGCACTGAAATATTTAAACGTTAAGTGACAGTTAATAACGTTTGGGTTCTGCATTTGTGGTTAATGTAATAATATGTAAAGGAGTGGGGAACAAAGAGTTCTATATTAGAGCATGAAAGATGAAACTGAATGCATAGTGTGACATTAGTGTTTCAGGCTTTTCAAGTTCAAGATCTCCCACTGTGGTTTACATATATGGGCAGCACTTATTATCTCCCAATAACTACATTTAAACAATTGTGCCCTGCCAAATGTCCAGTAAGTTCCACCCACCTGGGAGGTCTGTGGTTTGGAACTGTCCCATGGAACCATTGTAACAGCATTTTTACAACAGATTAGTCCATAATACAAGTGAACTCAATTGTTTCATAATGCTTTCATTTTTGGATGCTCGTTTATAGATTTTTATATGATTGCAAAATCCTATTTGGTCAGACACAGTGTCTGAGAGAACTGAATGGGTCTGTTCACTCTGTTACAATGACATTTAATCAGATTTTCTTGATCAGAAGGCGTTTCACATTGCAACTTTATTACAGTGACCTGATTGCTATAGATTTACAGACAGATCATAGTGAATGACACAGTCCAACTCTGCAGAATCCTTCAACAACTTTCCCTTTTCTGAATTTATATGCAAAACAACTTTTCTCCCATCATTACCCCTACACTGCACCACAACCCATTCCCCTCCATCTTTGCATTTGGTATATTTTAGACATTATTTATCATTTATACAGTTTTCTGCATTTGTTTTAATGCTTGTTTTTTATTTATATTTTCGCAGTATTTTGCATTCCTTCTCCTGCTGTTTTCTGCACAGATCACCATTGGAGTGCTGGTGTACACACAGAGAAATAGTGTAAGTTGATGACCATACAGTTTGTGTGTGTGTGTGTATATATATTTGATCAGGGCAGCAAACCGCTTCTATATTGGCCCCGGGTGCACGGCAAAAATTCCAAAATGTACTAAAAAAGACCTGCAACACAGAGATTTCTTATGATAGAAAATGAATATATTAGAAAGTGCATGTACAGCCAACATGACGTTTCGGTGATGTTTCTCAAGGCCTTAAAAAAGGTCATGTTGGCTGTACATGCACTTTCTAATATATTCATTTTCTATCATAAGAAATCTCTGTGTCAATTTAGGAATGAATCATCCTAGGACCAGCACTTCCCCTTGTGAAATTCTTCAACTTTTATTTAAATACACATGTTCGTGTCCAACGTTTCGTGGTTTTTTTTTGTATTGTTAACACTATTTAAGGCTTATTTTGCACATTGGATGTTATTCTTGATTAAAGGTCCTAACAAGGACCGAAACGTCGGACACGAACATGTGTATTTAAATAAAAGTTGAAGAATTTCACAAAGGGAAGTGCTGGTCCTGGGATGATTCAATCCTAAATTGAATTATGTGTCTAGGAAATTGGATGTACAAGAAAACCGACGTTTCAGTCCCTTTTGGGACCGTTATCAAGGTGCACACACAAACAACTTCACAGTTTAAATCCCCTTAGATGGGATACAGTGACATCAGCATACTATACCGAATCAGTATTTCAAGTGACATTATATACATTTTTCATTTTTGCCCTTTAAAAGGACTAAACATTCTTACAATCCGACATAATTACTGAAGCTGAAAAACACATCAATCAAACTGAACCATTACTTAATGGGCCCATTGGGAGGCAGAAACAATCCTGTTGAAAAAAAAGTCACCAAGAACATCAAAAGGTTTCAGCTAATTCTCCTGGACTTTAGAGATGACGTAGTACTCAATGCATCAAAAACGACACTGTTATATAGATAATAGTAGTATTATAGCATTTTATACTGCTGCTTGGTATCCATCCCTTTCCCAAAACAATTTAGTGTATCTGCCAGAATAATGATCTCCAGGTATCTGTAAATTATCTCAATGTTATGCTGAAGTCTGGCGTTTTCTGCATAATCTTGCAGTAGTATATAAAGTAGTTGAATATTCTGGTTAGAATGGTTAGTGAACCATGGTTTTTTCCAATGTATGCAGCGGGGAGTGTTTCCAAGTGACACCAATAAATTCCCTATCAGTATTGTCTGCATTTCAGTTTGATTACACAAGCTTTAGGCTGCCTACTTGATAGTTCCCTTCCAGCCTATCACACACAAATAACAGTTCATGATTGTCTATTACACTACGCCTATGTGTACATCATCATCTATATTCCATGGCTTGTCTACTGGTTTGACCCCTGCCTGCTCCCATCAACCCAAATACTGCTAATGTGGATCACGCTCTTCACCAGAGCAAGCTACATACAACATAAGATAGGGACAGAAATTAGCCTACAAGGAACCTTCTCTTATATTAGTTGGAGCCGAATAGGCATCTATATTTATCATATATATCATTAGTAACGGGCAAATTTGTTCCATTTCGCTTCACCGAAAAATTTGTGAATCTTCCATGAAATTCGTGAAATGGCAAAAAATTCACAAAATGTTCATGCCTGTGTCAATTCTGATGCTCGCGTCAATTTTGACACCGACGTTAAAGTCAATGGGCGTCCGAATAATGTTGACGCATGACGGTTTTGACCCAAGTGACTTTTCCGACGCACATACAAAATTTTTTGACTCATTTATTCGCCCATCACTACATATCATATATATATATTTACAGTATGTGCTGTACAGGTCGGGACTGGGAGTCAAAATAGGCCCTGGCATTCCAAGCACAACAAGGACCAAACATCACGCACCAGCCCACTAAATAGTGACTTTCTATGACATCTTATAGTAGCCCCTCTGGCATTTACCAGAATCCACAGATTGCCAGTCCAGGCCTGATATATTGTATATGTTTATATATTATCTAAGGGGCAGATTTATCAAAAAGTGAGCTTAGAACTTAAAGGGGTTGCTCACCTTTGAGTTAACTAATAGTATGATGTGGAGAGTGATAATCCGAGACAATTTGCAATTGTTTTTCTTATTTTCTTATTTGTTATTATTTAGCAGCTCTCCAGTTTGCAATTTCAGCAATCTTATTGCTAGGTTCCAAATTACTTTAACAACCATGCATTGATTTGAATAAGAGACTGGAATATGAATAGGAGAGGCCTGGATAGAAAGACGAGTAATACAAAGTAGCAATAACAATACATCCTTAAAGGGATACTGTCACGGGAAAAAATTCTGCAAAAGTCACATGACCAGGGGCAGCTGGGAAATTGACAAAATATCTAGCCCCATGTTAGATTTCAAAATTGAATATAAAAAAATCTGTTTGCTCTTTTGAGAAATGGATTTCAGTGCAGAATTCTGCTGGAGTAGCACTATTAACTGATGTGTTTTGAGAAATTTTTTTTTTCCCATGACAGTATCCCTTTAAAGAGCATTTGTTTTTAGAAAGACTGGAAAGAGTCAGAAGAAGAAGGCATATAATTAAAAAACTATAAAAAAATAAATAAATAAAGAAGACCGACTGAAAAGTTGCTTAGAATTGGCCATTCTATAACATACTAAACATTTACTTAAAGATGAACCACCCCTTTAATAAATAAAAACGCACCCACTTTCTTTTCATTCCTATGGGATTTTTAGAACTGTATTTATCAAATGATGAGTTCTAACTTGTCTTTCACCCATTGATAAATACAATTCTAAAAATCCCATAGAAATTAATAGAACGTGGGTGAGTTTTTATTTATTAAGCTCTAAACATTTTGATAAATCTGACCCTAAATCTGCCACTTAGCTGAGATATTTGAGTGAAATGCTGATACATATAAGCTAACTTCAGAACCTTGCTTTATATTATCAGTCTGATTCTATGCTACCCAGGAAGTTGCAGGAACTACTCCAACCTTTTGTGGGACTGATATGATTGGAGGTTTAGCCAGATATTCCCAGATTTAATAGCTAAGCACTGAGAATGTTGGGTGGGTGTTTGACTGTTTGATCTCACCTATTGCTTGCATGCTAGACTTACCCCTTTGTTATGTTTCCTTTTAGCTGAGTACAAGACTCGGCACAATTGTTGAATCTGTTATAAAAGACTATGGCTTGTATGGAAACCAGACAGATTTGGAGGAAGGCTGGGACTTTGCTCAAGAAAAGGTACAACCCAAAGAATTCCACCGTTATTTTCTATTTTTAACAACATCAAACACTCTATTGGTCTAAATTTGTTCAAAACATAGGAAAAAACCTGAGTCGTAAAAGAATATATATATATTAGCCAGTCTGCACCAGAGGAGGTTAGACCTAAGAGAAATGGCAAATCCTTACATCCCTACCTGTTGTCCACCATTGTTGACTCTAGGAACTAAATCTTTTCTGTTCCCATCTTCACATGATTGATATAGGCAGCAATGACAGCTGTTTCCTGTGCTTTGATGCTTAGGCCCATGCTTTTTCCATTATAGTACCGGTAATACACTTAAAAAAAAGAATATGATTAATTATATCTCTAATAGTTCTTCCATTGTTAATGAAATGA